>NC_092205.1:99055929-99160511 GCF_043381705.1 Parasteatoda tepidariorum
TATATATATATATATATGTAAGGACTTTTGCACCCCTAAATGCGTAATCTTTTGGATCAATAATGGGAGAGAGTAGAGATCAATTCATAAAGCATGTTTAGCAACGTATAATATATGTCAGTCAAATGTTATCTCACCTCTTATTCCCTGCTGCTGTCCACTGTTGCGCCTTTCACTCTCACCCTTTGTGTGTTTTATGGATAGTCAAACATAAGAATTAGCAGAGGAGGAAAAATAGGGAGGAATTGCGTAGTTCTGATATTTCCGAGAGTTATGTAGGAAGAGGGTCCTGATTAGAGCTGGTTCATACGTCGTAAGAAATCAATATTTTTAAGCACCATCATAACAATATTTTGAAAAATACTATAATTCGAAAAGTGCATATCTTAGATAATACTATAAGAATTAAATACTCTATAATTATTGACATAGAAAATATCAGAATCATTATCGGCATTAATTTATATCGAATACGATACTAACGCGAGTATGATCACTAACGATAAATATCGAATGGAATATGATTTTAACCATGGATAAATTTTCCTTTTGTATTGAAAATGAAGTTGTTTTCTATGAAACTGAAATGTAAAAATAATACGAATTTGTTAAATTAGGAAACTGCAGCGATGTATCATAAAATATTAATTGCGATAATATAACAAAATTTTCTATAACGATAATGATTAAATACGAAAATATGAAGATAATAATCGAAACCGACAAATATTAATGATCACAATATCAGAATTCCTATCGATAGTAACTATTCGCGGAATCGATATTATCGTGAAAATTCATAAAACTAATTTGGGAAACGAAGACATTCACCAATTTAAAAATAATGTAAATTAGTTATATTGGAACAATATCATGAATTATTGATATTTTCTGGAGATATATCGCGATATTAAATTTCTGACAACGTCCATCACTATTAGACTTATTGTACATAGCTTCTGGTTAACACACTGTTGAAATTTAAATAAAACTTTTACCAAACATTTTAATAAGATTTTAATAAAGCATACTGTAAAAAAAAAAAAAGAAANAAAAAAAAAAAAAAAAAAAAAAAAAAAAAAAAAAACAGGTAGTGGAAATGAAAATTTAAAAAAAAACTTCAAATGATTTCGTAAACCTTTTTCTTAAGTGAAACAAAAACAATTATTTTCTTTCTTATTCAACTAATGGCAACGCTGATTGACTGGTTTCTTTCTTTCCTTTGACTTATTGTACATAGCTAATATGTTATTGAAATTTATTTAAAATTTGTTAAATGTACCGTAAGAAAACAGGTAATGGAAATGAAAATTGAATAAAAAAATGCAAACGATTCCGTAAATATTTTTCTTGAGTAAAACAAAAATAATTATTTTTTTTTCTAATTCAACTAATGGCAACACTGATTGACTGGTTTCTTTCTCTACTTTGACTTATTGTACATAGCTACTGGTTAACGCATTGTTGAAATTTATGTAAAATTTGTTAAACATACCGTAAAAAAACTGGTAATGGAAATGAAAATTGAAAAAAAAAAAAAAAAACTGCAAACGATTCCGTAAACCTTTTTCTTGAGTGAAACAAAAATAATTATTTTCTTTCTTATTCAACTAATGGCAACACTGATTGACTGGTTTCTTTTCTTTTTTCCTTTTTTATTCTCCCTTTTTACCCTAGATTCTTTCATTTATCTGCCTCTTTTTCGAGACTATTTCTCCAGTTAGCCCATTTGATGCCCATGATTTTTTTTATCCCTTTCCATCAATTTTTTTCTTCTTTTTTGTTCTTTCTCTTGGGGTGTTCCAATGGTTGGTGTTTTATCGCTCGCCACCTTCGACCCAGTAATGGCAGGAAACTTCATTTATACGAGGGACGAAAATGGGATAGTAGTAATATATTTTGGCTCAGCCATATGCGGGTCTCGCCCCCATCCCCCGGTCACTTAGATTATTTGTTTTAGAACACTATAGTTTTTATTTTGCATTTTACGATACTAATACGTCACTGGAGTTGCTATCCATACATCTTCCAGCTTTTCGCGATACTATTTACTTGTTTTCTTATTTATCGATTGCCGGTTAAAAAGAATTCGAATCCTTTTAAGAGATTTTAGTTTATTTTATATGTTTTGCAGTTGTGTTGCCACTCATTTGTAAGCAAAATTTCGCTTTAAAAGTTACATTTATAAACAAAGTAGCATTTCAAAAGAGTTCGATTCTGGATTGGATTGAAAATAAACAGTGCACAAAATTGAAAATCTGAATAACGGAGTAACTTTTGATATAATGATAAGATTTTCACCAACCATCGCATCCTCTTATTTATTGAAGGTTAATTAAGCATTAGAGTGATAATTAATGAGCTCATAATGGTTGGATGCTTATAAATATGCTAATTTATTCACACAGCTGATTATTTTTTTCAATTCTTATTTTATAAACGTCGTTGTGTAGCCCAGACCCAATTTTGAGTATACGACTATCAATGTTAAACTCCGTATCTTTGTACTTTTGAACCCAATCCCAAAGACAAGCACACTTCCATATCAAGTATTGGGAGGAATTTTTGGTGGCACTAACCCGTAATTGTTTTACATGGAGAAGAAAAGCTTCCACGGTTAACCTGACGGCAAGGGAACTCTTACATGTGATCCATTTACCACTAAGGATATTTTACGGCAGCACCGTGGTCGGTGCGAGCCGGGTACGGAATTCGTATTCACATTCTGCCACCACTGGGATTCGAACCCAAGTCACATCATTGGGAGGTGAATGTTCTATCTCTTGAGATACCACGGTTGATAATTTTATTTTATTTATAACCGTCTTTGAACAGTCATCCCAATTTTTGGGTTTATCACTACTAATGTTCAACTCTATCGCCTTGCAATTTTGAACCGAATCCAGAAGACAAAGGAACTCCTTTAAAAAGTATTGGGAGAAATGAGCCTTCTTAGAGGACTTTTTGATGGAGCCAACTGGCATTTGCGTTACACGATGAGAAAAACAAGAAAACCTCCGCTCTAACCCATTATCCATCTACCACTGAGGATATTTTATTTTAGAGCTGTGGTCGGTGCAAACCGTATGTGGAATTTGAATAGACCAGCCATCGCCGGGATTCGAACCCGATTCACCTCATTGGAAGGCGAACGCTCTATCCCCTGAATCACCATGGCTCTTCAGATGATAATTATAAAAATAATATCATTTAGTATTTGAACGAAATCGGTCCATTAGTTTCTGAACGATAACACTATTTCGGACGAGAAACTATTTCGCCGATGCTGTACACATTTTATATTTTGTCATTTGAATATACAGTTTATGACGGAAAAATTTGCAGCTTAACCTCTTGTTAAAATAATATTTGGGTTTTTACTTTGGATTTTACGTAACTAATACGTCACTGGAGCTGCTTTTCATAGATCTTACAGCATCTAGCTACACACCCCTTTATTTATTTGCTTTTTTTACTGATTGCTGGTTAAAAGAAATCAAATCCTTTTAATATTTTTGTATTTGTTTATTTATTTCGTAGCTGTATTATCACTCATTTATTTTTTTAAAAAAATGGCATTTTATGATTCACTTTTACAAACAAATTAGTAATTTAAAAGTCGTTTGATTGTCGGCTCATTATGAAGTTTGCAACAACCAATGTTCAACTCCGTATCCTTGTAATTTTGAACCCAACCCAGAAGACAAGAGGGTTCTTGAATTTAACACTGGAACAATCTAGCCTTCGTGGAGAACTTTTATATGAAACTAACCAACGTGAGTCATACGGGCAGGAAATCCATGAAAACCTTCCGGAAACTAACCTATATTGCTTCTACCACTAAGGATATTTTGCATCAGCACTGTGATTAGAATGCAGAATTCATATCAACTTGTCATCGTTGGAATTCGAACCTGGTTCTACTCATTGGGAAGCTAGAGCTCTATCCCTGAACTACCACAGCTCCCTGAAAAACTTAGATCTAATGATCACATTTTCCCCCACCAACAAGTCATCTTAATGGTTTAAAAATTAATCATTTAGGTCTTAATTAGGGCATAATGGTATGAGGCTAATTAATTAGCGCAGCAGATAACAGGCTACCTGTAAATATTAATGACCAAATTTGAAATTCCAAAGAAATCAGCCGATTACTTTCGGAACAATCACAATAAAAAAAAAAGAGATTTAACTTCTTATGAACTATTATGAGGATTTAGTTCAAATTATATATTTCATCATTTAAATATGTATAGTTCATAAGAAAATTTACTTTTTTATTTGTTATAAAGGCAAAATAGTGAGCTTTTTTTTTGCATTTTACAAGAGTAACACGGCCGTGTTTTTAAGCAGAACTTCTGGAGCTATGACCCTGTCCACCAATTTTATTTGCTTTATGCCTATTTATCGATTGCCAGTTAAAATAAATTTAATATTACTTTTTATTTATTTAATTTCAACTCTGTTGCGATATATTTGTAATAAACAAAATAGCATTTTAAAAGCTTTTAATTCAGAATTCTGCCTTTAGTTCTGAATGTATAGGACTCAAAATAAAAAAAATAAAAAAATTGGAACACCCGAATAATTTTAATTTAATAATGGGATTTTTGTGTACCAAAATGTTTTCTCTAATTATAAATTACATTATTAATTGAAAAATATTAAACATTGAGGATCAAGTAATTTAATCCGTCAGAAAAAAATGATATATTTATTCAGAAAAAAGAGAACGTTCTTGCGTTTCGTAACTGTTTTTTGGCAGATGCATTGCGTACTGTGATACATTTTATTCTGAATCAGAGGTTAAAAAGAATAATATGTTAAATGTGAAATTCTAATTTCAATATTTATTCATCAAAGCATAAAGGAGGAAAAAATATTTTCTACATCAAAAGCTATAAAAATGTATATACAAAATGCAAAAAGGGTTACTTGCATTGAAATGTATTACGATTCTTTTAATAAATATAATATATAAAATAAAAATAAATATCTTAAGGTTAGTGACAAAAAAGAAAAAACTTTCACTTTCTTTCGAATTATTTGTATTTTTTTCATGCAGCGAAATATCACATGACCTCTTATTTCCTAACTTAAACAGCAAACATATAGTATAGTCACTGCACTTTAAATTACATTTTTGATTAAATTTTTTTTAAATAATTTAAATTATAAACAAAACAAATATAAAAGTCATTTTTCATGCTTTTGAAACGATTTTGAGTTGTGAGATTAAAAGTAAGATACCAATATCAAAAATAGGAGCCCAAAAAATAAGAATAAAGTAATAAAATAATTTTAATTTTATGTAAGTATTATCATATATACTAATTAGTAACAAACAAATAAAAATTACCCCCAAAAGTTCTTTTGTTCTCTTAAGTAATGCCCAGGCAGGTTAAATAGAATGCAGAAAGCATAGATTATTCGCTGTTCCCCGAAATTAAGGGTTTGACATTTTCAGAACATTTAACTCAATTTTGGACAGACATCCAATGTCCAAAGCCAGTTTAAAACATCCAAAACCACCAATCTTTAAAGAGTGAGAAATAAGGTAATAATAGTACAGCAAAATAAGGACAAAAAGGATGAAAAGAAGAGAGAAAAACTAAGAAAAATAATAATCTTTATTTACTGCACAAAGCTACAAGTATATGGAACTCATAAAATAAGTTAAAACTAGATAAAACATGATATATAATATAATAAAAATTAATGAAAAGAGAAGAAATTATTAAAAATAAAATATTTTTTAAAAAAATTCTTAAAAAGTCGGGAAAAAATAATAAAAAGATACAATCTCATCATCAGCTCACACTATTATATCCGCATAAAGGAGTGCTTTCTAATATTGTATTAGCACTAGAAGGACTGAAACTTAGTACATACCTATATTGCCCGAAAGCAGTTAAAATGGCTGCACTGTGAAAGAATAACTAATGTGTAAAGAAATTTGTTTAATTATTTTTCAATATTTTTTTATAAGTATCATTTACAGTTATATAACAAGTTATTAGTAAATATTAATAATAAAAAAAAGTATACTTCACCTGGAAAAAAATAATAGTTTATGCATTATTATTTGTACATTTTTTGCAAATGAAAAAGCACTCAAAATGACTTCCTAGGGCAATCTGGTGTTAAGGAAAAGAGTTAAAAACTATTATTTGTCTCTCACGGCATCGACTACCTCAACAATATATTACAATTTTCAAATGAAAAACCAACATTTTTTTTCACTGAAACGCAAAATATATCAAAACAATAGTGTAAGAGACACCCAAAAATATTGAATATTTTTTGGGTGCTGTTTGGAGGGTTCCAATTAAATTAAAAATAAAATCATTAGAAATATTTGTATAATTTCTGTCCAGTGTACTAACAATAGATTCCTTGTAAACATCGGTATATATATATTACCTATTTAATGAACACTAAAGTCACTGGTAATTTATTTGCATACCTGCATTCTATGAAATTAACACTGTGGTCATTGGAATTATCTGCTGTTAGACATCAAACTATAAGCAAAATCGTAAAAAAGGGAAGAGTACACATACAATATCTCATTCCTTGAAAAAATAATAAAACAAAAAAATAAAAGAGGCCGATATAATTTTGAGTGATGATCTCACCTAATCTTTTGCATCCATTGACAGAATAGCGTGCGAGAGCGTTAAGTGTGAATCCCTCTTTTGGGAAGGTGGAGTGAGTGAGAGAGATGCACGCAAGCCCCACCCTTAACTCACTTTTTTTATTTCCCCCCTTTTCTATTCATTACATAAATGAATTATTTGGGAAAGGATCTGTTCTGATTTTTCCTTTCTCATCTCCTTTGTTTACATCTAAGTGGAGACACGTGATGGGGGAGATAATGTTTCCCCCCCCCCTCCATCCAACAAGTATAATTCTCCCCTCCCCCCTCCCAAAACAATTAATTTATTCTTTTTCTATACTCATTAAAAAAGCTGACTTTTATTTACTTTAAAAATAATTGAAAATAAAAATATATAATCATATAAATAAATATAGATAACTAATTAGGAAAAAAAATGACAGCATTTGAAGTTCTTTTTTGTTAAATATTTTAATACAGTCAAACCTCGCTATAGTGAACATGGTTTTTATCTTATAACCGTCGTTGAACAGCCGACCCTATTTTATGGGTTTACGACTACTAATGTTCAACTCCATAGCCTTGTCATTTTGAACCCTGATCCAGAAGACAAGGGAACTTCTAGATGGAGATAGATGGAGAACTGGGATTCGAACCCGGTTCGCCGCATTGGATGGCGAACCAAAACAAGAGCGGCAATTGGTTATTATGAACTTTTTTCTGTCTTCGACAGATTTTTTCTCCTTCATTTTTTGGTAATTTTGAAATTTCGACATAACATTTCATGCACTGAATTTTGAAAACCATCTATTGAGTTGAATGTAGCCGTAAGCATTTTTTCTTGATTGCTTCTTCTCAGTTTTCCCATCTCTAAATAAAGGCCATCCCTGAATTTTTTGTACGCAAGACGAAGAGTAATAAAAAATAAAAGTTAACACATTTTTTTGTTACTACATATTGCTTTTTAATCACTTTTGTATTCCTTTTATGGGTCATTTATTTAAATAATGTGTAATAAAAGGGAGCAGTTCGCAAAATGAGTAAAAACTATTTGCAATACGGATATAGTGAACTCTCGTTTATAGTGAACCGAAATTTCGGTCCCTTAAAGGTTCACTATAGCGGGAGTAGGCTGTTTTTGTTTTAAAAATGAATTGATTACATTCTAGTTGTCTTATTTATTTCAATATAGATTAAAAGCTTTCACACAACAACCCATAGTGTGTCTCCACAATATCGTAACAAACATCATGATTATCTACGGTATACAGTTTGCCTATAGTAAGAACTCCCCTAGCCATTCGTCTGGACCCGTGGCGACGACTATGGTAACGAGGTATAACTATTTCCAGTAGGGGTGTGGGGTCACTGTTTAGGACAGGTTTTGGCTCGGGTCGACGAGAGAAAGGGAAGCTTTTACTTCGGCCTATTGTGTTAGCTCTAGAGTGAAGAGAAGCTACCCTCCCTGAAATGAGCTATTCCTGTTTCCATAACAGCAGACGGCCTCAGACTGTGTGGTGGGGGGAGTTCTTACCGTAGACAAACTATAACTGACTAGCATTGGGAAGAAGGAAGCCTAGCAGATCAGTTTGTCACCCTTTCTAAAACAAGGAAAGCTGGTACGCATTCATCTGAAGCTGGGTGGGTTTCAAGCCACCATTAGGAGACGAACCCCTGTTCTTCAACAAGTCAGTTCAGTGACAAGACCACTGAGCCATTGTAGTCCAATTATCTCAATCAATCCCAGATACATACATGCAAATTTAAAACTCTATAAAACTGAAATCTAGAATTCAGCCCATGTAGTACGTAAATGATACGTAAATTTTTGGGAAATTGGTAAAGGCAATACGCTTTATGAGTAAATTTTACGTGATATTAACGGAACGGATTTTACCAACTACCCTTCGGTAGGATAGCTTTCGTATATTTTACGAAAGATTGACGAAATAATATTTACTATTCCGATTTAATAAAAATGATTCTGTGTATTTTACGTATTATTGACGAAGCAAATTTACATTCCAATTTCGGTTCGAATTTATTTGCGAAAATTTTCTGTTATTTGGATAACCACTTTTTGTATAATTTGACGTTTTCAACTTTACATTTTAATCATTTTGACGCAGTGTTGACGTAAATATTATGCAAAAATAACGTACTCATTTTGATGTGAGATCAGTTTCCCTAGAAACTACACAGTCTGGTCGGCTAGATGGAACAACATTAAAAATGTAATGTTAAAATCGTTTAATTTATTTCATGATTGCCTAATCTTTTCCAAACTCTTTCTAAATCGAATCTGCCTATGCGAGTTCTTCGCTGAAATATCTTTTAAAGGGTGTTCATATCAATTCAAACGTGATAAATTTTTTTTCTTTTCGTTTTGAGATACGCATGAAATTAAGTGTTGCCAACGAATAAAATAAGGCAGCAAACTTTTCAAAATTATTAAGCTTATTTTGCGTGAACATCAATTTTTTTTGTCCTCCATTTAATTCCGAACTTAAGTGCTTAATTTTAAGTATACGATGCAAAAATTACTTAACCATGTGTGAAATTTGCATCGAGTTTCGATCTGCCATCGTTTCTGGGTCGTAACTTAGCATCGAAATTGTTTTCCCATTTTCTCCTATCATAGGCTTCATCCCTATTTCTTTGAATGTGTCAAAACAGGTATTTTATATTTGTTGAGAAATAGGTATTTTATATATTTTGCTGTGAATGATAGGGAAAAAAAGGAGAAAAAATAAAATAAAAATGTGGAAATATTGTTCATCCATTCCCATGGTCATTCAACGGCAGTCCTTACCTCAACATCTCTGAATCGTTGCCAACTCAACCTGTCAGAGATGGGAGAGAAGGAGAACAAGCCAGGCTGACCCCACCCTGCGAAAAAACCCCTCATCGCGTGCACAACATCAAAAATGGATGATCCCTCCCATGTAGCCCCGCT
Organism: Parasteatoda tepidariorum; assembly: GCF_043381705.1. NCBI lineage: Eukaryota > Metazoa > Arthropoda > Arachnida > Araneae > Theridiidae > Parasteatoda > Parasteatoda tepidariorum. The sequence goes on from NC_092205.1 coordinate 99,065,505, forward strand.
ACATCCAAAAACGGAAGATATTTTGGCAGGTGCTGGTCCCACAGGCAAAAAGTGTTGGATTCTTTCCTATTTTTTCTCCATCTCGTTGCCATTTATTTTTTTTTCATGTGGAGAATATTATTATTCTTTTTTTTTATTATTATTTTACTTAGAGAAAACCGCCAGCGCTTTATCTAAGTCAGGGACGTGCGCCAAAAAACTTTATCGCTTAGAGCTTTGGCGGTTTTCTCTCCTGGAAATTTTTTCTTTGGTACAATAGACTCGATTTGCTCAGATAGAAGAAACAGTAGGTTTTTATGGTTTTTGTTCTACATTTCTGATCTTCGCATTCTTTATTTATGCTAAAGAAGGACGCACAAAACTTTTGGCGTTTGTTGGAGGAAGTTTCAGGGGCTAACAGGTTACATACACTTGAAGTTGAAAGTCAGTTGGTTCCTTTTTTTTCCAGATGGATACGAGTTTTCTTTGACTGAATTTAACAGAAGGGTCGAAAAAAATCTTCACAACGATCAAATTTTGCATATTAAGGTTATAATACTCACCTTAAAATGGGAATCCCATCTCTACAATTCACGAATAGCATTCCAGTCTCACTCTTTCTTTTTTGAAAGTTGAATGGAGTTTATTATGTTTCACATTAGCCACAAAATTATCATTTAATTTAATGAAGATCTCTGGCGTACAAAAATGATAACCCATATTTTCATAGTTGAAAAATAAAACCAGATTTTCCTTTTAGATAGTGCAGAGATTGATGGCTTTTATGAATGAACCAATATAGTGTAATGCTGTTTCTCAACTCTTACTACTTCAGAATAACGAAAACTTGTTGGACATAATTATTTACAATAAATTTTTATAAGATCTGGATTACCATTTCCCCCTTAGTGTATTATATTATTAAAATATTCAATTATTTTACAATTGGTTAAAGTCATTTAATAAAATCACTTCTTCAAAGCAGTCAATATTTTATTTTATCCGTCGTTGAACAACCGACACAATTTCGGGTTTACGACTACTAATGTTCAACTGTAATGTTCCTTGTAACTTTGAACTAATCCAGAAGACAAGGAAACTCCTGAATCAGTACCCCCAGAGGTTTTGATTTGTTATGGGAACATGGAGGACTTTGCGACTCGACAGATTTAACGTACACCAGTCACCATTTACTGCAAGGGGAGTCTTCGCCGTCAACCGACGAACTCTTGGACATGGGCCCAGTGCCCTACCAACCAGACTATCCCGGTTTCAAGTAGTCAATATTGCAAGAAACGGACACCTAGTTACAGAGCATAGGAAAAAAATGTAAAAAATTATTGCGTTTTTAAGGCGTTTGTTTTCAGCAGAGTTCAGGAGGTTATACTATATCTATCATTAACGAATGGTATTCTATGTATTAAGATAAAATCAAAATTAAATTTCAAAATAAATAAATTTTAATAATGGAGGGCAAAGCCCCTGTTCGCGGACGATGATTGAATTGCAATAATTGTTGTTTCTAGTCACAAAACAGTTGAAATTATACAGTTGTTACATATATGTACTAAAAATAACACTTGTGCCACCACATCCCTTGTCCAAATATTTCCTTTATGATGCTATTAAGATTTATTAGTGGACATGAATCATATTTTGAAATTATACTCATAATTAAAAGTATATTGTTGTAACAAATTTCGTGAATTCACTACTGCAATTTAATATTTTTGCTTACGAAACGGATGGATATATTTAAAATACAATGTTTGCACTCATCACTTTGCACATGAAGATAAATGTTAAGTTCTAAATCATTTAAACGAATCTCTTCAACCGTCATTCTTATTAGTATATTAATGCAATTTTTATCAAAAAATAATAATTATTAAAAAGGTAATAAGATCGGACACCGATTTGAATCACTTTATCTTAGAATGTTACGTAGAATTACGTTACTCTAACAATAATAATAACAATCCTCTTAAACGCTTAATTTAGAAAACAAACAAAATTAAAAGCGTAATGATAACAGTACAGATAAATATCTTCAAAATAAGGATGCAAAAATATTTATAGGAAAACAGTACCTTTATAACTTATATGAAATGTTTGCTGTTGAATATCAAACCAATATGAAAATTAGTGGGAGAAAACTGGATCCTACCGTGTGATCTTCCGGGCAATAAAAATTAACCGACAACAATGGAAAATTACTACACCATCACAAGATTTTTTATATACAGTTCGAAACAATATGTTATTGCCATGAGAAAATATATTTCCCGCAAAAATAGTGAGATGATAATGTGCATTTTATTGCCACTTGATCTGTTTTATTCATACAAAGTATAGGGAAGACTTTCGTCACGTGACATCGTATTAAAGGCAACGGAAGTGTGTTCAAGTCAGTATTGGTGAAGACACCACTGAAACTTATATTGTTATAAGCCGCAGAATTTCAATTAAAATTTCACTGTAGCTGGTCAAAGAGTGGTCAAAATTACTATTGACAATTGTTACTATTCGACTATAGCACAATAAATTCTTCTTGGAAGTGGTCAAGAAAGAGATTGAAACTTGTATAGTAATTTAGTACAGAAGGACAGTTACAATTTAAAACTTTTCGTTGAAATTTCGACTGACGATAGATTTTATTTGGTGATGCTGTTGTTGTAGCTCATTTATGTTACACTAGAGCTGCTCAATGGGCTATTGGCGACGGTCTGGAAAACATCCCTGAGGAAGATCCGAAGACATGCTATCACAATTTTAATCCTCTACAGAGGGGATGGCACACCCGCTTGAGTAGGCAGACGACCTGCACGCGAAGTCGAGCACTTTACGGTAGAACAGTTTAACGTGAACCAATACAGCACACCCTCGATCCCTACGCAGACTGATCCAAGTGGTCAGTCACCCGCACATTGACCGCAGTCAGTGATGCTTGGCTTCGGTGATCTGTTGGGAACCGCGTCTTAACGATCAGTCCCACTGCGGGGTACTTGGTGATAATGTATAAAGAGCAAAGTGAGGAAATTTTGTTACTGGCCAGTGGGTAGTTGTAGCAATTTTAACAGTGACCACTTTTTCAAAAATTGAGAATTTTAAACATACACGAAAACTGCTGATATTAACAATGTTAGGTATTTCTTTGGAAGCAATGCAACGTTCATTTTTAAGAATAATAAAATATTTTAAAAAAGAACAAGCGTAAAAATAAAAATAAAAAATCAGGATAATATAAAATATTTATCAAAAATTGGCAATCGGTCAGCTATTAAAAATCAACTGTCAGTCGCCAAAGGCTGTATTTAGTCGCCTTGTGTCAGATGGTGACCATTAAAGTTTCCCTATAATAATATGGTGACATTTTCTTTTACATCGAATGGGACAAAAAGAATAGCGCAGTGTAACTGCCGTAATGGATTTATTCAGCCGACTACAACTGCAACTACAATTATACAAGTTTTATTTAACAACAGGGAAAAATCATCGAATAACTCGCCGCTAGAGGCGCTGTTAAACAAAATGTCGTTCATGCAGGAGAAAGCGTATTGCGTTTTCGAATATGCCAAAATCTCCTCGGTAACTGTTGTGCAAAGACATTTTCGCACGAAATTTCGTTAAGAACCTCTGCATCGGCATAACATAAGCAGGTGGGTGAAGCAGTTCCAGGATACCACCTTCTTATGCAAGAACAAAAGCCCAGGACGAAAAGAAACAAAACCCGAAGTGGTTGAAAGAATTCGTTTTTACGGAGTCCCTCAAAATCAACGCGACGTGCACAACTGGCTGTCCCTTACACAACGGTGTGGCGTGTTTTACGGAAGCGTCTCCAATTCAAGCCGTACAGATATCAGATGGTCCAGGCTTTAAAACCTACTGACAAACCGTTGCGTAAGAATTTCTGTGTGAAATTTCATGGAAAGCTCGACATGAATGGTTTCGAGAACACACTGGTGTTTACCGAAAGAAGGTCACGTTCCACTTAAGTGGCAAAGTTAATCGCCATAATTTGCGGGGCACGGAAAATGCCCATGTAACATTAGAACATCAGCATGATTCTCCCAAGGTGAAAGTTTTCTGCGCTTTATCAAACAGTTGTGTTTTTGGTCCATTTTTCTTTGCAGAAAAATCCATTAATGGGGACTTTTACCAAAACATGCTCTCTGAGTGGTTGCACCACTAGCTGTTCCTGATTTAATTTTGCAGCAAGATGGTGCTCCCCCACATTGAAATAACAACGTACTTTAGTTCCTGAACGAACGTCTACCCCATCGCTGGATTGGCCGTACTGGGCCACAGAATTTAACATGTCTTCATTGGCCGCAGAGATCACCAAATCTAACGCCCTGTGATTTTTTTCTCTGGGGTTTCGTTAAGGACAAGGTGTTTGTGCCTCCACTTCCTCACGGATAACTGCAGCAGCGGATAACTGCGGTGTTGAACTCCATCACAGGGGATATGCTATCACGAGTGTAGCAGGAACTTTATTACCGTGTAGACATTTGCCGTGTCACCGGAGGGGCACATATTGAACACCTGTAGAAACTTGAATAAATGTAGTTTTGAACTAAATTTGAATTTTCTAAATAAATTAATTATAACGTTTACAATCANGGCCACAGGATTTGACATGTCTTCATTGGCCGCCGAGATCACCAGATCTAACGCCCTGTGATTTTTTTTCTCTGGGGTTTCGTTAAGGACAAGGTGTTTGTGCCTCCACTTCCTCACGGATAACTGCGGTGTTGAACTCCATCAAAGGGGATATGCTATCACGAGTGTGGCAGGAACTTGATTACCGTGTAGACATTTGCCGTGTCTCCGGAGGGGCACATATTGAACACCTGTAGAAACTTGAATAAATGTAGTTTTGAACTAAATTTGAATTTTCTAAATAAATTAATTATAACGTTATCAATCATGTTTTCTTTTTGTTTTCTTCAATATGAAACACCCTGTATATTGAATTCCATATGAAATTTGATCGTTATATCTAGTCAAAAATCTTCGAACCTTAATATAGGGTCAGTAACAATTTCAGCATTTTAAGTGATCAGAAAATGGTTAGAACTTTGATTGACGAAAAAACCTGTTCTAGGCAATCAAGAAACGATTGAAACTTATAATGTTATCCAGAATAGAGTTTCAGTTAAAATTACAGTGCCCTTGCCCTAGCTTATCTCAAATTGGTTAAAATTTCAATTGACTGTAAATTCCATTTGGCGATAATAGTGCAGCAACTTCCAGAGCTCCAATAAAAATTTAAATGATCTAGTTAGTTTTGAGTGTCACAATTTTGATCAAATACATATTTATTTGGCGACAAAATGGCAATATTCTGTCGTTACACACCCAAAAATAGTAAATAAAAATGTTATAATAAATGTCCAAAATGTATTTCTAATACCAATATTATCATCAAAATTGTGTACTTGTAACAGATTGCATGTGTTTAATCACGTGGTTGCACATGGCATGTTAACTTTATAGAGTTTTTCCCACTGAATCAGTTTTTGGATCAGATTTAATCGGATACCTGCGAGTGACGCTTGTGTCGAAAGCGTGACGTCACTTACAATTATCCAATTGGAAGATAAATTGAGCAAGAGAATACTTTGCTAATATGTTCTAGGATCACGTATCTTATCCATTGGAGTCAAAATATAAATGGAAATCGCAAGTATAATCATGGAGCCATTTGGTTGCTCTCTTTAGATAAACTAAACAAAAATAGTGGAATCATTTTAATATCTACGCCTAAGATTGTGACAAGTTATCGTTTTCTCTCTTCCTAATTATTAATTGAAAGAGACCATCTCTTTTTGGAACAAGTTACATGGTTACTAAAGCAAGTTACATAGTAAGTAAGCATATAGGTTTAATTATTACTATACTAAGGGGTTAAGCCCCATGTTCCCTACCAATCTATTATTATATTATCTATTAGTATTATAAATATTTAGATCTTTTGGCGAACAGAAGTAATTTTTCACAGCAATAATTTTGTAAAATAACATTTATTGTTATAACATTGTATTGTTTAAACAAATTTCATGAGTTCACACATTTAAATTAATATTTTCGCTTATATAATTTAATATTTGGGTATATATTAAATACTATTTTTGTTTGCATCTCATTGTACATGAAGCTGATCGTTAAGTTCTAAATCATTTTACTGTTCTCTTTAATAGTAATTTATGACAGAATAATGTTATTTGCACAAATATAATAATTGTAAAATGGTTAATAGGATAAGACTACCTTTCTAAATAATTTTATCTTAAAATGTAGAGCAGAATTACATTATAATTTTAAAAAAACAATTCTCTTAGTTTTAAACTCTTGAATTAAAAGCGTAATAATAGCAGTACTGGAAAATAACTTTAAATTAGGGAAATACTTTTATGACTTTTAATAATTTCATGCTGATGACAACCAAAACAATATGGAAATGAGTGAGGGAAAACTGGATCCTACGACGTGATTTTCGTACCAATAAAAATGCACGGACAACAACGGAAAACAGCGACACCATCATTAGATTTGTATCCATAGTAAGAAATACAATAACTCTTATAACTATTCTGTGACAATTCATTCATTGCTAAACCATATTCTTAGTAGCGTTATTTAATTCTGTTTTTACTACACGTAAAAAAAACGGCATTATATGTGATTCATAAATTGCGCTATTTTCAAGACTTTAAAAACTAAAGGTATAAGAAAAAGCCCCATTTCATATGATGAGCAGAGACTATTAGATTTATAGGCAAAAGAGCTCGAAAATCTTCAAATCTTTGGCTGAACCTCGTGAGTTAAGAACTAGAAGTAAATTTAGCCTGTTAAAAAAACCTGACGAATGCAATCGTTATTTCTATTTTAGTATTTTTCTCTATTCATTTAAAGGACGAATATTGTTGAAATATAACCAGGACGGAGAAAAAAGAGATAAAAACGTCTATGAAATGGAGAATTTCTGTAATTGTAAAGGATGCTGTGTCGGTAACGAAGGTGAAGGATGCTGTCTCAGTAACGAAAATAAAGAATGCTGTATAAGTAACGAAAGTAAAGGATGCTGTTTAAGTAACGAAAGTAAAGGATGCTTTGTGAGTAATCAAGGGGAAGGATGCTGTGTCAGTAATGAGAATAAAGGATGCTGTGTCAGTATTGAAAGCAAAGGATATTGTTTTCCAAGTGAGCCACAAGTTTCTGCAGATGAGAATATGTACAGATGTAGAGTTTGCATTCCTAGTGAGCTAGCAAAGAATTATTGCTGCTGTAAAGGATGCTGCGTCACAAGTAAGCCAGAAAGTTTTCTTTAAAATAAATCGTTAACGCAAAATACCGTCAAACTGGGGAAAAAACTATCAACACTTTTATTTATTTTATTCCTTTATTTTTTTATTTATTTATTTATTTGTTTGCTGTAAAACTAAAACTTCTTACTTAGCTTTTTACAAAATTTGTAATCTCCAGTATTCGCATAACTTTGTTAAACGTTATTTTTATTCGATTCTGTGCATTTCTTATTGTAATATATACAATAGTTTTGAAAGAATAAATACTTTAAGTCCATTTACATTTCATAACCTTATATAACACTAATTTTAAAAAAAGTGGATCATTGTTATTTTTATAGGTAAAAGTGGATCATCGTTACTTATAATCGTCCTCCAGTATGAGTTTTAATCATAACTAGAATTATAATCTTAAATTATGAATAATAATTATGATTAATCATCTTGATTACGATAATAATCGTAAAGTATATTTCTGATAATCTTGATTACAGTTATAATTATAAAATGTATTGCAGATAATGTTGATCGCTTAGTATAATTACTTGTGTTATTGACTATAAGAAGATAAATATTTATTACCATTTACATTTTTTTAGCTCTGCATAAATGTTACACATTAACCTCCATTTAAATAATATTCTTCTCTAAATAATATTCTTTTTTTCAGCAGATAGAATTACAGCTGATGAGAGAGAGGAGGAAAGAGAATATCCCCCAGAGAAGGACAGAGTTTGCCTCTGCTGTTGCCAAGAAGAAGTAAAGAAAGTGGATGCAGTTCTATTCTATAGTTTGCCAGAACCGAAATTCGAAGGCCAATCTGTCCATAAGAGAGATTTCACATGGAAGCCAATACCCAAGAAGTAAAGGCACATTCTATTCATAAGAACAATACGACACGAGAGTTTTTGTGTCACTCATATAAGCTGTTTGGTAAAAAAACCGCCTTCTAGGGTGTTCTTTGAAGATATCACAGTAAGAAAATAAAAAAAACAACCACAGTTTAAATGTTTTAAAATAATAGAACACTTAATTCACATAGAACACTTGCTTTTCTGCATTTTGATATTTTGCGCCATTTTCATAATTAACAGTAGTTTTCATAATTAAAGCTAAGTAGAATTGTACAAAACGTGTCTTAACAGTTATGATTAACTTTTTCGATCTCTTACAACGGTTTCGATTTCACAGAAAGATTCTTTAAAATTATGGCAATTTTATAAAACATCCTTAATATCATATGTATACAGAGAATCTTTGTCACAAAGAAATCGGTACAGTTTCACATGGGGCCCCAAAACTGATTCACATTGATAAAAATGTTTGCCAAATTATGATCGTGTTTTTCTCGCCAAATACTGATTCGATCCCGAATAGAGAGATTCTAATAACTCATTCTGGCAAGAATTCCCACGACGCCAGGTTTACCAATATTACAATATTTGATAACGTCTCTTATAGTTATTACTTTAACTTATAAAAGCACGTCCTGGATCACACTAAAAATATTCCTAGTCTTTTTTTATTTGCCAAATTGCTTTGTGAGATAAAATCAGGTTCTTGTCATTGGGCAAAACCGAATGGTACAATTTACGATAAGCTTCGAGATAGGCTGAGTTAAAATCATTGGATACAGTGTTGCAAAAATTTATGATTCAAAAATGCCGTATCAAAGTAGGGGATCTCAAAGTGTTATTTGTGATTTCCATTCTTATAAACTAACGTAATTTACTAAAATTTACAAACGTATTTAAATAAATTTAAATTACTCGTATTATGTTCCTTTCAGCATCCTTTCGTATTATGTTACTTTGTGTAGAAAATTCATCGAATGCAGCTAACAAACATTTCATTTGTTGGAGAAAAAAATGTTTATATATTCACAGATACTACGCTTTTCACAAAATTATTAATTCAGCTACCAAAATATATTTTAATAAAAATATAGTCATTTTCGAAACAAAAGGGCTAATTTTTCAATCAAATAAAAATTTCAGCAATTTTACTCACTTAACTGTAATAGGAAAAAAGGAAAAACTAAGGACTTATCAATAAGAACGCTATACCACCTGAAGAAATCATTAATGACAAACTTTGTTTCCCCTCCATTGGTGTTTATTATTTAATACTTACAAGGGACACTAGGGAAGTGTGACTCGCCAATTTTGAAATAAATTAGTGGGATGTATGCCTTATGAGGAATAATTTTAGGGGGCAACATTCGTTTCGGCCCATAGAAGGTCCTGTGAGAGATAAAAAATAATTCAATATATAGAAAAATCGGTATTTTATTACTTCAATGCAGACTATTAGTTATTGTAATTGTCTCATAATCCAATTAATTTGGAATTAATTTGCTAATTAATAAATTAATCAAAAAATTAATTAATTATTAATTAATTGTTAATTAATTATTAATTAATTAATTGATTTGCAATTACATACTCCAATTAATTTGGAAAGTTTTTTGGAAAAAAAAGTTAAAAAATTTGATGTAAATTTTTTTTTTTAAATTAACCTAACAGGTTTTTCTGAAAAACTACAGATATATAAAATTTTCGAAATCAATTTTGACAATAAATATGCATTATATAGTACGTGAATGTACCAAAAAATTAATTGGAGTATGAGACAATTACAATAACTAATAGTCTGCATTGAAGTAATAAAATACCGATTTTTCTATCTATTGAATTATTTTTTATCTCTCACAGGACATTCTATGGGCCGAAACGAATGTTGCCCCCTAAAATTATTCCTCATAAGGCATACATCCCACTAATTTATTTCAAAATTGGCGAGTCACACTTCCCTAGTTTCCCTTGTTAGAGGAAAGTGAGTTCAATTAAACCAGGCGTAAGCGATAAAGTTTAAAACGCTGAAAAAATGTTTTCCAATCTATCAAAATCCAAACAAAGAATTAAAAGATTGCGCAATAAGGTAGGTAGCAAACTATTTGCAACTATCCATGCGACTATTTATTTGCATTTCGATGTGTTAAAAACCTTTTTTCAACAGTAGAAACTTTATGGCTCATAGTTGGTTGAATTTATCGCACTTTTCCTTAACCTTCCAAAACAAACCGATTCTTGTTGTGATGCTATTATAATAATCAAAGTCTACTTCAGAAAGTTATAAATTTATTATAGTTGTGCGGAGAGTCACATCAACCATGTCAACCTTCATCTATGAAAATGTACCCCAACATAGAATCGAGTTAACATGTCTTATATAGTAGTGAATTGAAAATGTATTTTTGTAGAGGTAAACACACTACAGTACTCTCCCACCAGAACTATATCTGGGATAGAATTCGATGAACGAATACCACTAGTTGATTCATTGCTGTTCTGTGAGAAGCCGGGAGAGCTGCATTAAGATCACCGTACTTTTGAGTGCGGATTGTGAGAGCTGTATTAAGTTCACGTTCGTTGTCGCTCCTGTGTTGGCGTTAGCAGTCGTGTGTATACGTTGTGTGCGATCGAAATTGAGTAGCAACAGTGAGAGGAGGTGGATAATGTCGAAGTCACAAGTAGCAAGTCAACTGTTCAATGCGGATCATCCATCGAAGTTGGCGTGTTCAAATAGAAGTGGGAGTTTCTGTCAAGGTAAGCGTGTTCACATCACTTCCGAAGGTTACCAATGTGGGGAGAGTAGTTATCGACCATGTCAACTTTCATTTATGAAAAGGTAGCCCAAACTAGAATCGAGTTAACATGTCTTATATACTAGTAAATTGGTATTGTATTTTTGTAGTAATATACACACTACATAGTTTAGAAATTTCATATATTTTTTTTAAAAATATTTGTGCCTAATGTATCTTTTAAAGTATTGATAAATGGATTCCTGTTATTAGGGAACTTCCCCCGTGGCATCCTCTACTGAGTGACAGGTGGAAAAGTTTGCAAGTGCCCAGTATAAAGAAGTCTACTTACCAAAATGATTTCTACCCTCCACCACCCTGTGTAAGCAAGACCAAGGAACCTGAGTACTCTGTTCCAGAAGAAGAAATAAGTTCCAAGTAAGATAATAATAAAAGAAATACTATTGGATATACTTAACCCTGATGGGCACGCAGGGATTTTTTTGACGCAGATGGGACGGTCCCTTATGTAATTTTTTCTGACAATTTAATTAGAGGAAAAAATATATTTTGGTATTATTTAATTATAAAAAACAGTTTAAGAGTAACTGAAAAAATGTTAGATTACCGGAATTATATTTGTACTGAAATAGAAAATAGAAAAAAAAGTAGTTTGAATTTTTTTTAAATTCATATTCAAAAACTTAATAGAAATTGATTTTGTAAATTAAAGAAATTTCAAGGATGCTTAACTGTCTTTATTACTTAAATAACTGCTATTAAGTGCACATTTAAAAAAAAAATTATTGTTTGGAAGTTAGCCGTGTTTAGAAGAATTTACCTTTAACACAGAAACAATATCTTTCTCTCTTATTGTCACCTTAACTAATACAAAATAATTATAAAAGTATTAAAAAAAATATGTTGGATAAAAATTCTCTGTCAAAGGGATAAATACTGGAATATTTTCAGTTTCTGTCGATGCATTTGTGTCTGCATTAAAGTAGTATGAGTACAATTAGTACTTTTGAATTATCTAATAATCGGAAACAAATAAGAAATTGAGATTGCCAAAATGAGACCTTTCATCAACAGTTATCTAATGCATTCATTTTTACTCACGATGGCTAATTTGTCATAATAGCACGCAATTTATTACATTCTAAATGTTTATTATGAATTGTGTAATATTTAAGTTTAAAATTTGAACATATTTGGTAACTTTCCCCTTTATTCTGTAGATCAAAGTAAAATACATAACATTAGGAAAAATTGCATCGGAAAAAACAGAAAGGAAGTCACTCATTATGCTTAAAAAATTCTTAAAATTCGCTCTGATAATGTAAGCATACTAAAAAAGAATAAAATAAATAAGAATCCGGAAGTAAATACAAAAACAAAAATCACAAAAGAAACAGCCACTGAAAAACATTATATCAAGCTCAAATCATTTGCAATTTTTATTTTTTCCTTATGTCTTTACGTCTTTTTTTCCGTATTACCCTTTATTTTAACACATGCATTCATTTATATAAGTGCCAAACGAAGTGCCATAATGTTTGGAAACTATCCCTATGATGGCTCTTCTAATTATTTTCCCTCTCTATTTTTAGACCTGCGTGTGATTGTTTTATTGAGGTCCCACAAGTGTGCTGCTGCCCAAAACAACCACAGTTAACAACAGATTGCAAGTTGAAAGGATATGACCTGGTAGGTACTGTCACATGCTGTCCAGGAAATTGCCCCGGGACAGATTCAACCAATTGCAAATGCCAACCTCTCTCTTCAAATCTACAATAACCGCTTTGCAATCAGATTTGATTAAAAAAATCATTCTGAATTCAAAATCATATACTAGATTGATTTATCTGAATAAAATTAGCCATGTCATAAAAATTAAATAGTTTTGATTTGTTATCGTTGATTTGTTATAGTTTTGATTTGTACCTTTCGCACTGAAAATACGTGCCATGTACGTTATGATAATTTTGCTGTAAAATCTCCACTGAAGTTTTGTACACTCCGACAGACAATTATCACAAAAATAAAAAAAACATTTGGGGTTCATGTCACAGAAATAAAAATTGTTCGGATTTCACTTATCGAACACTGAGCACCTCGAAGTGAGTCACCGTTACCTTTTTTTTGTAAGCATATCTATGAATTTCTTGTCCATACACACACGTGGTAAATTTTATGAATACAGCGCTCAACATTGCTAAAGCCTTACCGGTAGTCAAGTACGTCTTCGTAATATCAAACGACGAAAAACCGACCTCAAACAAAATGATCAAATAAATTTTAAATGATCACTGTATGCAAAAAGGGCAGTGGATACTTGAACATTGTGGAATCCATGACAATGAGATGGCTAAAAAGAGTGCCTGCAAACATGTCCCTCCAGTATATCTTACAGTACATCTTTTTTGCAAAAATAACTCTTTAGACAATTTAAATTATCTGTCTCAAAATGACCAGGACATAAAATGGTGGACATGTTTTGCGTCGCCAGTGGCCATGACTGTCTCCCGAAACACCACCATTTCCGCATAGTTACAAGTCTTATCTGTTGTCTCTGTAATCTGAGACAAGTCATAGATGACCATCTCATTCTTTCTTGAGTAACCAAACGTTATCTTGTGGACAGCTACTGGGAGGCCTTTTCGATTTATAGACTATCGCTACAACTGTTTCTCTTGTTTTCTATGCTTTTTTTTTCTCTCAAGTTTGTTATCTAAATGGTTCTTTGCATTTATTGCCGTAGTTATCTTTCAGTCTTGCCCAAAGAAATTTTTAAAAAAAATTATAATGCACTAGGCATTAATTGAAAAACATTTGATCGACATTTTTTTTAAATAGTTTGACGACTTCCATCCAGCAGTGAATTAATAATCATTGAAGATGATGATAGATTCATCATATACTCTGGCAGTTGAATATATGTAACTTTATGTTGAATGCATGTTGATGTTGGCATTTGAATGTATGCAACTAAAATAAGAATCCACTTTTTATTGCTGTTATGGATTTTCCAAAAAAAATATTTCACTTTGTCTAGTAGGTCCTTGTACTTTAGTTTACTAATGATGATATTATAGCAAAAGTGAAAATGGATTAAAATTGTTTAAATTCGAGACATCTCGAGAAATACATTTCAGATCGAAAAACTAGAAATAGTTATAGTATTTGATGTTTTGTAGAAACCTAACTAACAACCCAAAACTCAACACCACCACATTGAACTTTGCCGTATTAAGGAATAGTCGAGGTCGATTAGTTCGGTTTTTCAAAATATCAAAAACGGATATTTTTATATTTCAATCTGTATATTTGATCTGGGTGTATGTATGTTTCGATGCATATTTTTTGAGGTATTAAAGAGTTTCCACATTTTAGTAGATCACGTATCAAATTTTTTTAGTTATTAAATTTTTGCTAATTGTTTTTTTAATCACAAGCCAACGAAATTAAGATCTCTGTATGTGAAATAACAAGTTGGACGTTTCTAGACTTGTCAAGTTCAACGAGAATAACATCCCTACCCTCTTTTCCAAACAATAACAATTCAATATTTTGCAGACGAAATAATTAATACTCCTCCCCCCCTCCCGATTTCAAGTAGGAGAAATTAAACACCCAAAGAAAAATTATGCTAAAGAACTACAAAAGTTGGATTTTTTTTCTTTTTAAAGAAATAAAGTGAAGAGGAATTGTTCTTCACCCTGGGTGAAATCCGAAAAGAAGTGAGAAAGGGTCAAAAAACGACACGTCCAGGCGTGTTGAGAAATGATTATGGTAATAAATTTAATGAACACTAATTGCTCTCCCTCTCTCTATGTCCTCTATAGCAACCTCATTGATCGAGAAGTGAGGTAGGGGGGGTGCTTTGCAGCAGCAATAAATACTAATTAATCTTCCGTCCGGCCGGATAGAATAATAATATTTCCCCGCTAATTGACTGGAAAGTTGAAATTTATTTTCGCTCCGATTCCAATAATTGATAGAGAAGGGGGGGTGCACATATATTGTTTATGCTGAAGTTTTTTTTGTACACCCCCCCCCCTCTCTACTAGAGAGTGGCGCAAAAGGTGGTATTTCCAAAATTTCAATCATTGCGACAAATGGGCGGAAAATTAGATTCCTATACGACAAGATTAAGAAAATGAAGTGATTTTTTTTTCTTGGAAAATCTTTTTAAAGCGTTTGGTAAAATGAATTCCTTTTCAATAAAGATTTTAAAAAATGTGCGTGATGTGTTTTAAGATATTAAGAGAAGATTTTTAAGAATTTTTCGGCCTTATTGTATTGAACTGGGAATTATTAGCGGGTGTTTGAATAATTGGAATTTTATGTAAATAGGTAAGGGTTAAAGAGGAAGAAGTGTAAAAACATTTTCATTCGATTATAATAATTTAACTGTATTTATTTTATTTTATTACTTATGTTAAAGAGATGATCTGTATCTGATTTAGGCTGTTCATGTGAAATTAATTTTATTTAATAACCTGCGCTGAACAGCTGATCCATATCAAATTCGAAACATCAATCCTCAATTCCGTAGCCTTGTCGTTTTGAACCCAACCCAAAAGACAAGCGCAATCCTGGTCTGGACAAACTGGCTTTTCACGGTGGAATTTATGCCTGAAACTACCTAGACAAGGCGTTACTATAAAAATTTCCCATGTTATCCAGCGGCAAGAGAAGTTTAACCCACGATTCGCCTATTTCTGGAAATACTTTTTTTTGGCACAGGGATCAGTGAGAAGACGTGTCAATTCACTGAGTACACGATTCATCAACCACGACCGGAATTTAAACCGAGGTCACCTCACAAGAAAGCGAGGGCTCTTGTCCCCTTAACTACAATTACAATTGTTGAAGTTCATCGCTAAAATTGCATTGATATTTTCTATTTTTATTGTTCAAAATAAGGCCATAAAATCTTGGTTGGTAGGGCGTTGGGCCTATGTCCAAGAGGTCATGAGTTCGATTCCCCCCGGTTGAAAACTCCACTTGTAGTAAATGGTGATTGGCGCACGTTAAATCTGTAGGATCACAAAATCCTCTATGTTCCCGTAACAAATTAAACCTCTGGGGGAACTGAATTAGAAATCTGCGGTTCAGGTCAAAATAGCAATCTGTGGATGAATGAATGGATGTATGAGTGGGCCCGCCCTATAAACGGGCTGCGACGAGTGTGAGGTTGAAGTTCGTATTCTTGGCCATATAACAATCACCGAGAAAAAAAACGCACCCTCTGCCTAAAATTCGCTTGGTGTCACCAAGCAGTCTTGCTGATATTGGTGAGTGACATTAGAAACAACAGTGCTCAAAATCGAACACATATTCCAAAACATACAGGGCAATGACCAGCCATTGAAAATGTTTACAATCCTTGAAAAAATAAAAACGCAAGCGAAGCACGTATGAAATTTTAACTGTATACTCTAAATTTTAATTATTTCCAAGAAAATTCGGATTTATATATTTGAGAAAAGTCTTTTGCAAACTTTGAGCAATTCTTTTTTAGAACATTTTTCTAGACCTTCGGCAAAAGCCTAGTTCTATACCAAAATCACTTTATTTGTCTAGCAAGCTTAGAACATCGCCTCTCGTTTTCACAACGTGATTAAATTAGTTATAAATTATTTTTATCCCTTCATTGTTTTAATTGATCTCAATAATGATCGGTTTTAAATAAATAGTTTTCTTTTATGAATAATTTGTATAGGTTTTATATGAATAGTTTTTTTACTTCATTTGTCCTTATGATTCTAACAACATATCCTTGCAGACTATTACACCCCTTTCCCTTAAAATGAATTATCAAATAATAGGACGATTAACAAGTGATGATTTTAGGGGCTGATAAAATAATGCTTTCAGTCCAAGAGAAAAGATTATACATACTATTATAACTTCAACTTTGTCAGCACAGTTACGCATTTTAACATCTAAATAAAATATTGTTAACGCTTTAGCTGTGTACATCAGACAGTATATACCAGTGTTTCCCAACGTGGGGCCCCCGCCCCACTGGGGGGCAATTTGGTTGTTAAGGGGGGCAATTCGAAAATGGACTCGACACGAGTTTAACCCTTTTGCTCCTGGCCATTTAAATGCAATGCTAGATTTCGGTGCCAAAATTGAAAGAAAAAATCAAATTCTTAAATAATTGTAGCCAATAAATTTTATAAATTCTTTTGACGAGACCAGAATATCAAATGGGGTTTTGGCATCTCAAGTTAACCTCCCTGCAGCAGACTCCACGTGGACTTTTAGACTTTAAAGAAAAATTTTGAAAAGAGGACAACAGTAAAGTCTCTATTTACTGCTCACACTTCAACTCATAATCGTATTCTTGAGGCTAGTTATCAAATTTTTTTATTCATCGCTAAATCTGGAAAAAATCATACTACAGGAGAGAATTTAAAAAAAAACCCGTCAATATCAGCATCTCTTAAAACGGTTCTTGAAAAAAATGACAAAGCTGTAAAAGCTATGCCACTCAGTAACAATACTGTTAGCAGAAGAATAGACGAAATGAGTGAAGATATTGAAAAACAACGTGTTGAAAAGATGAAAACAAGAAAATTCTCAGTGCAAATGGCTGAATCAACTTTGATATACAGTGTGGCAGTATTGATTACGTACGTAAGATATATTGGTAAAGGGCATTTTGCTAAATAAATGTTATTCTGTAAAAGATTAGAAAGCACCACTACCTCCTACGATATATATAATAAGCTAAAAAAGTTCATAGATGTCAATAATATACCAATAAATACATAACATCTTGTGCTGCAGATGGTGCTCCTAAGAAAAATGCCTGCTTAAAATTGATGAAAGATAAGAATCTAGAAATGATTCTCGTGCATTGTGTTATTCATAGGGAAAACTTGGTAGCTCGAAAGATCTTGCCTGTTCTAACTGAAGTACTTCATTCAGTAATAAAGTGCATCAATGATATTAAAGCTAATGCCAAATGTGAGCTTCTCTTCAAGCTACTTTGTGAAGAACAAAATGCAGACCATATGAGACTTACTTCACACTGAAGTAATATGGCTCTCTAAAGGGAACTGCTTGAAAAGATTTATAGAACTGTCGATGATAAAGTATTTGAGTTATTCAGCCGATATCTTTGAAAAACTAAATATATAAAATAAGCATCTTCAAGGAACAAATAAAACTCTTGTTGATGCAAAAGCGAAGATATTTGATTTCATTACCCTTATTGAGTTATGTCAGATATATATCAACAACAAAAACTTAGAACAATTTCACTGGCTCCCAAAATGTGAAGTAAATAATACCGCTTTACTTGCTATTGCCGATCATCTGAAAATTCCATCTGCTGATTTAAAAGAAAGATTCTATGATTTAAAACAAATTGAATTTCCAACATGGATGATGCAGCCACAGTTAGTGGATTTGTCTGATATATCAAATATGCAGTATCAAGAAGAACTCCCAGAAATGCAAAATGTTAAGTCAGTTAAAACTTTATTTAATATAAAGGAAATGATGACGTGGCTTTGTGAGGAAACAGAAATAAAATACCCAAATTCAACCAAATGTGCAAGAAAACTATTGCTGCTGTTTCCATCTTCATATTTAGCTGAATTTAGATTTAGTGCTGTAAATGATTTACTGCTAAAGAAAGAAATCGTCTGGATATTAACACAACGGGGATACTTGAGACTGAAGCTAACCAAATTGGAACCTAACATAAAATCTCTGTGCAGCAAGGATCTCACTAAATTATTATAGAAAAATCTTTATTAAAACTATTTGAATTTTAGTTTTTCATTATATGTTTTGAAAATTTACTTACTGTGTTTCGTTAACAATTTCCTAGTGATTTCCTCTTAAAACCTACCATTTAAGTTTCTTAAGTGAATAATTCAATTTTTTAATATTAAAAATTATGTATATGTTACATAGGGGGGAATAAGAATTTTAGAATGACTTAGGTGGGGCATGGCATAAAAAAGGTTGGGAAACACTGGTATATACAGTCTCTGGTCAAATTATCAGACGCACTATAAGATTCTACATAAAATCTTAATTATCAGGTGATAATATACAGCTTTATTGTTTTTATGCGACTAAAACCGGTTAGCTCTTGTTTACGTGAGTGTATCAATTGGTTAGATTAGACGATTGGATAATATAAATTCAAGGATTGGATACATTAGTAGACGATATATTACATAAATTTAGAATATTTATTATATGAGGTATTATATTAATATATTGAAATAATTATGTCAAATTATTAGACGCACTGTTGTTTTTTTAATAATTAAATGTTTTGCACGAGTTTATAGGCGATACTTTTATATTTAAACATACGTGTAATGGGAATTTATAATGGAGATTTCTCATATACTTCCTATCTGTATTTATTTTTAACGTATTACATTACAATGTTAACCAATTGATACACTCACGTAAACAAGTGCTAACCGGTATCAGTCGCGTAGAGACAATAAAGCTGTATAATATCACCTGATAATTAAGATTTTGCATAGAATCTTATAGCGCATCTAATAATTTGGCCAGAGACTGTAAAGCTAGTATATAGTTCTTTCCCTAAGGCTTCAGTGCGCCGTGGCTTACTTTGTCAAAGGAAGAAGTGTTTGGTGGGAAAGTGCTGCGTAATGNTAGCTCTTGTTTACGTGAGTGTATCAATTGGTTAGATTAGACGATTGGATAATATAAATTCAAGGATTGGATACATTAGTAGACGATATATTACATAAATTTAGAATATTTATTATATGAGGTATTATATTAATATATTGAAATAATTATGTCAAATTATTAGACGCACTGTTGTTTTTTTAATAATTAAATGTTTTGCACGAGTTTATAGGCGATACTTTTATATTTAAACATACGTGTAATGGGAATTTATAATGGAGATTTCTCATATACTTCCTATCTGTATTTATTTTTAACGTATTACATTACAATGTTAACCAATTGATACACTCACGTAAACAAGTGCTAACCGGTTTCAGTCGCGTAGAGACAATAAAGCTGTATAATAGCACCTGATAATTAAGATTTTGCATAGAATCTTACAGTGCATCTAATAATTTGGCCAGAGACTGTAAAGCTAGTATATAGTTCTTTCCTGAAGGCTTCAGTGCGCCGTGGCTTACTTTGTCAAAGGAAGAAGTGTTTGGTGGGAAAGTGCTTCGTAATGTAAGGGAAGCAGTCAAGTGCAAAATTGGAAAAGGCCGGTGTTAGGAGTCCCAATTTCAGAGAACAATATAATGAATGTCCCAACAGACATCAGAACCTGGGGATCCATTCTTTTGCAAATCACTTGATGATTCTAACTTTGAATCTATCTTGCCCAATAAGCAAATTAAGAGTAGGAGTTATGAGTTTCAAAGAGATAATCACAGTTTTCCATAATGGGACTGTGAGAGCATATATACAAAGAAGATAAAAAGAAGAAAAAAGAGAGAAAAACGAAGAAAATTAAGAAAATCAATAAGTTAAATTTACTGCGCATAAGCTGCCAGCATATAGAACTCACCAAGTTAAAAAACATAGAGAAAACATGAAAAAAATTAAAGACTAATGAAAAAAAAAACAGAAGAAAATTATTTAATAATTAATTTTCTTCAGTTATAATAACTATAAATATCTCTCAATAAAATATGTTACTAGACGCAGACTTCATTACATTGTTCTACTCTGATAGGCTTAATTTTGCTAAAGGGAAAAAATAACTATTTATTATTTTTTATTATTTTATTTAATGATGGACCAAGAATGTTTGAATTGTAATGCATACAATTTTCAAGAATATAATTTTACATGGCAAAATGCAAAATTTGAGCGAAATCAGTTAAAAAATTCCCGAGAAATTAAATTTCAAATATTTAAAATTATCAATTATCAGTTCTCGTTAACTATTCGAACGATTTTTTATCAATATTTGTATTTTGTCATGCAAAATTATATTCTTTAAAGTGATTCAAAAAATTTTATGCATTACAATTCAAACATTTTTCGAGCATTATTACATAAAGTAATAAAAAATAATAAATATTGACTGAAAGTTATTTTTTTGCATGGAATTATCTTTGGATAAATGAATTTTATAGTTGTGTGCAAATATTTTTCGATTTGCGTAAAACGTTCCAGAGATATAGCCGAAAAAAGTAAAATTAGCATTAGGGGGTCCGCACTTTGGAGGGCTGTCCTGACCAAGCTACTGGAACCATATTTCCTAAGTATGTATGTATATATATAGTCGTGAATATCCATACATACTTAGGAAAATTCGTGATACCATCTACCATAGAGCTCCAGTAAACACTTGAGTCCTCTAGCTTGTCAGAAAGTTTTTATATCCGTCACTGAACAGCCGACCCAATTTACGGCTACCGATGTTCAACTCAGCCTTCTAATTTTAAACCCAATCCAAAAGACAAGGGAACTGCTGATTAAGTATTGGAAGAAATTTGCCTCGCGGAGGACTTTTTGATGGAATTAACCCGCATTTACGATACATGGAGAGGAAGACCACGGGAATCTCCCACGGTTAACCTGACAGCAAGAGGACTATAACCCATGATCCGTCAACCTCTGAGGATATTTAACGTCAGTACAGTGGTCGGTGCTATTCGGATGCGGAATTGGTATCAACCAGCCATCGCCGGGATTCGAACCCGGTTCACTTCATTGGGTGGTGAGTGCACTATCCCCTGAGCCACCACGAATTTGTCAGAAAATTGTCGAAATTCAAATTAGAAGATACAAACTTACACAAAAAAGAGCTAAAAAGAAAGTACTAAATGAAAGCTATCAGAAAATAGGTATGCATTTCCCAAAACCTGATAAAAATTAATGAACTCTGTGCATCAAAAGATCACAAACAAATGTTTCTCTCCAAATCTTTTAAACTTGAATGAGGAATAGTATATTTCAGCACTCTATAGTTATATGTGAGCGTTCGCTAATTACCAGGAGAGAGAGTCTCCCCTTAAAGAAATCGAAATGAAGATGCAATAATAATGATTCCTGTCTTGTGATGCGGGATGATTGCAGAGTGTTCTGTAATTGCAGGGTTCCAAGAGGAATACTCTCTTTCCGTGTGTGATTTTCTCCTGTTGTGAAAAGAGGGGTTATTTTGAGAAACGAAATGCGGGAGAGAGTCACCCTCTCCTGTAATTACTATCTCCATTCCTTTCGAATCAAACAGGCGAAAGACATTTTATTTGTCATATGGCACGGAGCTGTTTATGCAGAAAGCAAACATAAATCTCAAAAGATGATCAAATATTCAATGTCAAGTTATTATTTGTATTTAACACAGTGTCTGTTACAATGTAAGAATGTTTTAAAGTGACAACAAAAATTTCAGGTTTAAATGCGCTTTATCAGGGTTTCCACCTATCCACATAATATTAAATTCTGGCAGTTAGAACATTTTTTATGCTTTTTAAACGGCACTGAACAGCCGCCCCAATTCTGCGTTTACGACTGTCAATGTTCAACTCCTTAACCTTGCAATTTTGAACCCAACACAAAATTCAAAGGAGCTCCTAGATTAAGGTTTGGGGCAAACCAGTCTTCTTTGTATGGAACTAACCCACTTTTGCGTTACATGGATATCGGGGAAAGAAAAACCAAGAAAACTCTCACTGTTAGCCCTACGGCTAAGCGTCGGTCGGTCAATCTGCAATCACTTCATTGACAGGCGAACACTGTATCCCCTGAACCACCAAAAAAAACTGTTTATTCCCATATATTTTGCAAAAATGACGCTTGAAGCCGAGGTGGCACAGAGTATAGGACACCCATTCTATCCCCTGATTGTTCTATCCAGGTTTAAGTTACAATGGTGCCTGGTAGATACGAATTCTGTTCCCGGTTCGTCTTAGCCACAGTGCTAATATAAAATATCCTCAGTGGTAGACGGACCATGGTTTAGAATTCCCTTGCCGTCGGGCTAACCGTGGAATGCTTTCGTGATTTCCATTTAAATGTAATCCATGTAAATTCCTCTGTGAAAGCTATTTTGACCGAATGCTTGCTCCATGAGTTTCCTCGTCTACTGGAATGAATTCAAAAATTACAGAGTTCAACATTGATAGCTAAAATCAGAATTGAATCAGATAGTTAAAATCAGAGAGTTTATAAAATATAAAAATAAAGGAAAAATGACGATTGGAAAGCGATCTGTTGCCTCTTGAAGATTTGACCACTAAATATCATGGATAATCGGTTCACCCCGAGTGTTATTACTCAGTGGAGACGGACCGAGCTGGGGAAAAACTGTTTCTGTTAGGGCGAGAATGGTCCGCAAACTTTGCGACACTAGTGTCTCAATGAAGACTCATAAACATCAAGATTTGCAGTTCCTGAAAAACACTTTGTAAAAATCTAAGTCACTAGAATTTTATAAAAACGTACGTATTTTGAATGTAAGAAGAAAAAATGTGAAAAGAGGAGTAGAGCGGGGAAGCATTGATTGGGAAAGAATTTGGAGCAAAAACGGTTCTTTTGTAACACAATGTTTGAAGTTTATTTTTTTCAACATCAAAAATTAAAAATTTTGTTTTTAAATTTTTGGGTGATGTACATAAATATTTAAGGCTTTCGTATGCATTTTTTTTTCAATCGCTCCTGAAAATTCTCCAATCTTGAAATTCATTTCTTTTTGGAATCAGCTTTCACGGACATGAACCGTTCTTCATTCCTAATCTTAATTTGCTTTGTATTCCGCATCAAATGACTTAAATGCTGATTTGATTGGGTTTAACAACTTATTTTTTACTGTCCATCTAAAGGAATTAAAACGGAATGATTCGAATCAGTTAAGATAGTTGCGTTAACTTTTTAAACTGGGAATAACTTAAATTTACTTTCAGAAAATTTCAAGTTTTTAAACAACTCAGATATGTACGACGGTAATTTTAAAAAGTAAGCTTTAGTAATCCAAAACAATAAGAACTACAATAGTCAAACCAATATTCTTCATAAGGCATTTATCATTATGAAAGTGCTTGAGTGGCCTTACCATACAATGAGGTCGCCGGTGATTACAATAATTGGGTATAAACGGACATAGACTTGTTATTCCGAAAATGTTTGCATGAAAAAACATTTCAGGTACACATACACCAACATTTAAACCCACGCCTAAACCCCTAAAAGGGCATTTATCGGTTAATGGTTGAGGTTGGAAGACGACAGATAGAAAAAAGAGAAAAAAATAACGAATAGAAACAAAAAAAAAAGAGAAAAAATAAAAATAAATATAAAATTTAAAAAAATACAAAAATTGAAAAAAAGTAAAAAGAAACTATTATTCTATTAGTTAGGGCATTTGATTAAAAAGTAACCAGAGCTAATTGGTCAAGTTTAGTAGTGGTTGGTGCTCAACATTGCCTAATTTTGTCATTTTTTCATGAAAATTATATCAGGATTTCCTCGTATTCTTCTAGAAAATTAATCAGGTTGGTTGCCTTCTGTTTCAAATTTAGATTCTTACAGATAGATCTCTTCCAGGCTATGAGGAATTCTAGCTTTGATTGTTTAAAATGGTTGGATGTGGTAAGCGGACATTCTGTTGCATAATGCCACACTGATCCTACTCCTCCACAGGCACATGTCATGTTTTATCAGTAGGCAGGCAGAAGCGTTTTAGATACACTTTAAAGGGGCCATGCTCTGTAAAGAAGAGAATCAGCTGCATATTCCATTCTAAAGGTTTAAATGAGACTTCTGGTAAAATTTCTCTGATTAATATTCCTACAATTCAGGTACATGAGAAGGCATTCAGGTTGCATGAGAAAGCATTTCAGGTTGCATGAGAAAGCATTTCAGGTTGCACGAGAAAGCATTTCAGGTTGCACGAGAAAGCATTTAGGTTGCACGAGAAAGCATTTATGTTGCACGAGAAAGCATTTAGGTTGCACGAGAAAGCATTTAGGTTGCACGAGAAAGCATTTAGGTTGCAAGAGGATGCATTTCAGGTACATGAGAAAACATTTAGGTTGCATGAGAAATCATTTCAGGCACACGAGGAAACATTCAAGTTGCATGAAAAAGCATTTCACGTCGCATGACAAAGCATTTCAAGTACATGAGAAAGGATTCAGGTTGTATGAGAAAGCATTTCAAGTACCTGAAATAACTTTCTAATGCAAACATTTTCGAAATAGCAACAAGTCATATATTACCCAATGATTGTAATCACCGGCCACCTCATTAAATGACAAGGCCACCCAAACACTAGTACCTCTATAACGATAAATGCCTTATGACGAATATTAGTTTGACCATTGCAGTTCATATTTTTTGATGTTACTAAAAGAAACTTACTTTCAGAATTGAAGTCGTGCATATCTGAGATATTAAAAAAATTGGAATTTTCCAAACAAAATTAAAGTTATTCCCATTTTGAAAAGTTAACGAAACTATCCTAACAATTTCAAATCGTTCCGTTTTAATTACTTTAGAAGCACAATAAAAGATTTTAAGTAGTTTAACACAATCTAATTAGCAATTGTCAGAAAAACCAAATTGAAAACAAATTACCGAATTCTGAACTAAGACTGCAATAAATGTAATTATTTTTAAAAAAAAGATTAAAATTTAATTTAAAGAAAGAAAAACTGAATTTAAGTTATTTGAAATTTAAAAAAAAAAGTCGCAAAACTATTTTTTTTTGTAGCGATTAGTCAGAGGGATATTTAAGAAAGAATTACTCGACGGTCACTTTTTCAGATTTGAGTCTTTTGGCTTTTTGGAATGCATACTTTGAATGCCAAACAGCAAGCCTAGAGATTCTTCACTTCCGACTGACCCACTGTATGGAAGGGGAAATGGCGACCGTTTCCGGCTGACCACCATCCAATTGCAGCGCGATAAACAGTCACGCAATATAACTTTCTTTTTCTTTCTGTTCTTTTTATGAGGCGTTCCTTTTTCTTTTCTTTTTTTGGTCGGAAGGACATGTCAAGAATACTCAATATCCTTAGAAATTTCACACTGATACGATAATTGCTCTATTCAGTAAACATTTTCTCGGCTACAACAGAAAATCTTAATTGGAAGCGATATTCTTTGCAACTGTATACTTCAGTCTAGTGAATATGTATGAATGCCTATCGATTTGCAGACCCATAAAATGCAAGCCTACTTCAATTCATTTGATTTCAATTTTTAAGTATTTAGAATTTAAATACACTGGATTTAATTCCAAATAACATTCATTACAATCTATTTTAGAACCTTAAAAATATGTTATAAATAAAAATTGCTTGGAATTGTATCGATGCTCCCATTTCTTTCTCTTTCTTGTTGTAATCGTCAACCCTTAGTTTAGTTTCAAACATATTAAACCAACAGGTAAAGCTTAAAATAATTTAATTTTCTTTTTTGAGGTATTAAAATGTTTGAAAAGAATTACAGCACATTTAAATTAAACTTAATTTGATCATAGCTATTTGCTTGCAGTTCAAATAAGTTACTTAGGTTAGATCCTGCAAAAAGAACCCTTAAAGCAGTGTTCCTTAACCTTTTTGATATAATGGACCCCTTTTAAAAAATTTTAAGAAGTCACGGACCACCCCCATGTGAAAAAAATAACTGCAAAAAGCATCAATTATTAGAAAACATTTAATTTTATTATTTTAATAGTATACAAAATTTTTAAAATTAAAATTTTTAATGTGAAGGTTGCTGCTGCTTTTCCTTAATTAATAAATTGAATTGGGGGATGGTTTTTGACAAAGCAACTTGCATATCATGTTCAACATTCAATCGATTTCGATGTTATGTTTTTATTGTCACAATTGTGGAAAATCCCGCCTCGCAAAGATACACTGTAGCAAAGGGAATTATGGCTGCCATAGCTCGCTTTACAAGAAATGGGTAGGTTTTCAAACGTTTTAAAAATTAGTAGTCAGTGGACCCCCAAATTATAACTCATGGACCCCTTAGGGGTTCATGAACCACAGGTTAAGAAACCCTGCCTTAAAGCCAAAAAACTACACCTTTGCGTTAGTAATTTAAAAGAAAATGTAGCGCAGAAGTAATAAGAATCTCCTTCCAAAAAGTTCAGTTACCTTTTAAACTAAGAAATGCTACATTTAAAACAATAAAATAATTATTAAGTTTCGGTTAGTCAAAAAATTACACTTTTGCGTTTGTAATAAAGGAAACTGTAGCTCTGAAGAAATAAGAATCGTCTTCCAAAAAGTTCAGTCGCTTTTCTTTAACTAAGCAATGGTACATTTAAAACAATAAAATGATTATTATGTTTCGGTTAGACAAAAAAAATTACACTTTCGCGTTAGTAATAAAAGAAAATGCAACTCTGAAGAAGTAAGAATCATCTTCCAAATAAGTGAATCCTTCATTTACCGTTTTGTTAAAAAAATAAAAAAAATGCTCGTGGGTTCAAAATTGCGAAGATGACTCTTACGTATTCATACAAGCCTTTAAAGAACTCCATTTTATGACTAAAGTACATTTACAGTTTTATATTTTCCGTTCTACCGACATCTCACAAAAGAAGAACACTAGAGTGGAAAAAACAGTTTTAGTAATTGCAAAACACACTCGCATGGTTAAGTGTATTTGCATATTATGGGAATTCTTCCCTTTTTCGGGAACTTTTTTTATCTGGTTTCATGCCGATTCGTATTTTGCTTACTCTTTCCCTCCTCGTGTAGTGGCAGATGTGGTCTTACGGGGAGAGACCACCACCCTATATATTTTACACAAGCGTTTATATACTTATTAAAAGGCGCATCTGGGAGGTACATTTTATCTTTTTAAATTTTCTCTCTTTTTTTTGTATATTCATAGAAATGCAAATAAGGTGAGACGTTGTATTTGTTTATATATATTCCTAAGGAAATTGACCCATAAGAGTCCGACTTCATTTTCTTCCCCTCCCTTTCAGAGAAATCGAAGTGTTCTTTCTTCCGCTGTAGAAGAAGAAAAACTCCTCTTTTCCAGAAGCGAGACGGACCGTGAAATGAGGCTGAATCGTCCCCCTGCCTAAATTGAATGAGGATTGGAACTTCTGGAGAAAGAGAAGGGAAAAAAATTGCTTCGTTCGATTAAAATGCTTAAATAGAAAATCTTTGGAGAAACGATTCATGACTTTGGCTCTACTTTCTGGGTTAAATCCTATGCTTGCTAACAGGTAGATGTAGTGAAAATTTGGTAAAACAAGTACGACAAGCAAAGAATGGCTTCGTTCGTTTAAAATGCTTAAATAGAAAATCTTTGGAGAAACGATTCATGACTTTGGAGCTACTTTCTGGGTTAAATCCTATGCTTGCTAACAGGTCGATATAGTGAAAATTCGGTGAAACAAGAACGGCATGCAAAATATTGATTCGTTCGAGTGCTTAAATAAATAGAAAATATTTAAAGGAACGACTCATGACTTCGGTAATACTATAGCTAATTTCTGTGTTAAAACCTCTGTTTGCAAACAAGTCGATATAGTAAAAATTTGGTAAAACGTGAACGGCATGCTAACAAGAAATCTATTACAACAGGCTTCTAAATCTACGTCAAAATATACACAATTTGCATAATACAAAATCGACGTTAAAACGACGAAGCATTATACATAATCGACGTTACAACGACGATGCATAATACATAATACAAAATCGTCGTTAAAGATAAATAATTTGCAAGTTTATAATGGTCAAAAAATTATAAACCTTCCGCGATCGTGACATTTTTTTAAGGTAAATAATTTTTTTAGCTACTTAAATGTTTAAAAGCATCCAGAATAAAGAAATTTGGAAGTCGTTTTTTAAATTTCTGGTACCAATACAGAAAAGAAAAGACGAAGAAATAGAGGAATAAAATTGCTTCATTCGATTAAAATGCTTAAAAAGAAAATCTTTGCAGAAACAATTCAGGACTTTGGTAAAACTATCGCTACTTTCTGGGTTAAATTGTTTGTTTTAAAACAGGTCGATATAGTGAAAATTCAGTAAAACGAGTACGGCATGCAAACGTGAAATTATCTATTACTCCTGGTTTCTAAATCGACTTCAAAATAATATTAAAGATAAGTAATTTCTAAGTTTATAACGGTCAAAAAATTATAAACCTCGCGAGATAGTGACAATTTCTTTTAAGATAAATACGTTTTCGAGCCATTTATATGTTTATAAGTATCCGAAATAAGGCAAATTGGAAGCAGTTTTTTTCATTTACGATATCAATATAGAAAAAGAGAAAAAAACGAACCTCATTTCACCTTAATTTTGTTTTCAATATTAATCTTTTATGTCAATGAAGCAAATATATAGGACCAAGTTATCTTCCCTTTACAAAAGAAGAAATATTTTGCTATTTTCAGGAACCCTGTCACACACTTCAAACGGTAGTTGAAATTCTATCATGCCATTTTATCTATCATTCTATCTATCCTAATCTATCATAGCCTCTTATTTCCCATCTTAACAGCTAACTATTGACATCAACATTGCACTGTATCAATGACGTTGTCTTACATCATACTTAACAATGACATCAAATACTATTGTACACTCTAAAAAATCCAGTTTCTTATTGTTATTTTGAACACTAACTAGGAGTAGTTAGTTGCTTATAACGACAAGTTTGTTTTAACGAACGGTATTGTGTTATAACGTATGATTGTAGTTATAACGTACTTAGACTGTATTTAGTAGACACGGATTACTGATGATTGAAAATTATTAAAGTTAAAATAATATATTGCTAGGTATTTATTTTTACTAAAAATTGAATTTCGACACGGCAACTGGAGATTTCACAACTTTGAAAAAGTTATCGTCCAATTCGTTTTGAATGGCACATTCTAGTGGAAGAATCGAATGTAGTCAAAGAGGGACATTGAAATTCTCACCATTTGCCCACGGGGTTGTAATACATGAAATCATTATGCCCTTTACCTAACTATTCAAACAAATTCAAAACATTATTCATTTGCTTGACAAAAAAGTTTTTATATGTCACAAATTAGGTGTATGTCCCAACATTAGATAACACTTGATTTGGCCACTGTTTCTATGTATCTTAAAATATCTTTAAAAAAAACTAAAACTTCGTGACAAACACCTCAGCAATTTTTGACATATTTATGATACTAGTGGGCTGCTCCTCCTGCCCGCTAACGCTAGCCAACCCCCGAAAATTGCTACGCAATCTTATATGGTTTGCTTCGCAAAGCAAGCTCGTTTCGCTCGCTACTAACTTAGGTACATAGCAAATGCACAAAATTCTAAGAATTCAAAACAATAATTCAAATCTATATAACAACTTTTTTTAAAAGAATTACATCTTTTTAGTAATAGTCTTTCATTAAAATAAATTTGAATTCAAATAAGTGACATGTAATTCGTTAAACGTATTAGAAATGTGCTATAGTATAAAATCTTAAAGCGTAACAGCACGACTGAGACTCATTTTTCAATGAATAACTAATAACAAATATAAAACAAATAACTTCGTAATATGAATCAAAAATCGTCAAATAAATTCGTAAAATTCGTGAAAAAAAAGCGCTTTCGACAAAATACTAAAATAGAGATCTATCGACAAAGACTACTCACTTCTGCCTAGCTTATGCTCTATCTGGATATTTCAATTTCCGTTTTTTAAAAGCGCTATATGTTGAGCCATCTCAGCATGTGACATTTTTAGCGGCAATCATTGATCGATTTTCTAGCGTTGCCATTCGGGAAGTTGTAATGAGGCTTTTTTAGCCGCCGTGTAAGAGAAATATATATATAGATGATTTTTTTTAATTTTACTTTATAACTGTCATTGAACAGCCGACCCAATTTTGAGTTTACGACTGCCAAAACCACAAAATCTACCCAAGGTTATCCTGACGGTAAAGGGACTTTAACCCATGATCCGTCTAGAACTGAGGATATTTTTCGTCAGCACTGTGGTCGGTCGGAGCGAGACGGGATTCGTACACGGGTCACCTCATAGGAAGGCAGGTGTTGTTAGAAAAATTGTTAAGATATAAATTTTCTCAAAAAGATTTATGTATCCACTAAGGAGTTGTGTCAACTCCTACAACCTACATACTCTAAAACGTCTATCACATGTATATATAAAAGAAAAGCTCAAACGAAGGAAAAATATTCCTTAGTATTAATTTAGAAAAAAGGGCATTATTTAAATTAAGGGATTTTCTTGAAATAATACCCTTATTTTTAATACATCCTTACATATAAAATCTTATCATATTATTTTAAAAAAATCCTTCTTATTTCCCTACTTCAAAAATTTCTTCTCAATATTACTTTTCGTATTTTACTTCAAAAACGTCTCTTGTATTTGACTTCAGAATTNAAAAAAAGCGCTTTCGACAAAATACTAAAATAGAGATCTATCGACAAATACTACTCACTTCTGCCTAGCTTATGCTCTATCTGGTTATTTCAGTTTCCGTTTTTTAAAAAAGCGATATGTTGAGCCATCTCAGCTAGATTTGGCATGTGCCATTTTTAGCGGCAATCATTGGTCGATTTTCTAGCGTTGCCATTCGGGAAGTTGTAATGAGGCTTTTTTTGTCGCCGTGTAAGAGAAATATATATATAGATGATTTTTTTATTTTATTTTACAACGGTCATTGAACAGACGACCCAATTTTGAGTTTACGACGGCCAATGTTCAAGTCCGTATCCTTGTAATTTTGAAACTAATCCAAAAGACAGGGAAATTTTTAAATCAAGTATTATATGACATTTGCCCTAGTGACTTTTTTCCCTAATTTGCGTTACATGGAGAGAAAAACCACAAAATCTACCCAAGGTTATCCTGACGGCAAAGAGACTAACCCATGATCCGCCTAGAACTGAGGATATTTTTTGTCAGCACTGTGGTCGGTCGGGGCGAGACGGGTGCAGAATTCGTTTCGATCAGCTATCGCTGGGATTTGAACACGGGTCATCTCATAGGAAGGCAGGTGTTGTTGGAAAAATTGTTAAGATATAAATTTTCTCAAAAAGATTTATGTATCCACTAAGGAGTTGTGTCAACTCCTACAACCTACATACTCTAAAACGTCTATCACATGTATATATAAAAGAAAAGCTCAAACGAAGGAAAAATATTCCTTAGTATTAATTTAGAAAAAAGGGCATTATTTAAATTAAGGGATTTTCTTGAAATAATACCCTTATTTTTAATACATCCTTACATATAAAATCTTATCATATTATTTTAAAAAAATCCTTCTTATTTCCCTACTTCAAAAATTTCTTCTCAATATTACTTTTCGTATTTTACTTCAAAAACGTCTCTTGTATTTGACTTCAGAATTGTCCCTGGTATTTTGTTTCAAAACTCTGTTTAATATATTATACATAAAAAAATCTCTTTGTACTTTACTTTAAAAAACTCCTTAGAATAATCCTTTAATAAACATCCCTTGCATATTGCTTCAAACATATCCTTATTGTATCTCATTTCAAAAACTTCCCATGTATAATTCATCAAACATTTATATTTTACGAATATAATGTAATAAACCAATAATTCAATATTCTATAAACAAATAACCAACCTCAAACAATAAGTAACCAAAACAGAATACTTTTTTTAAAAAAGCAAGAATAACAGCTTTAGGAGGTTAGAAGGATTTCGTACCCACTCTTATCTATCGGCTAAAAGAGTTACACAGGACAGAGAGCTTATTCCCTACAGAAGGAAGAAGGGGGGCTATAAATGTGATTAAAAAGGTTTATGTATTATTCAATGAGTTGTCACACCTCCTACACACTCTAAAAGGCCTTTTCAAGTGTAAATGTAGAAAGAAGAAGAATCCGAAACGAAAGAAAGTAACACCTTCGTGTATTTTATAAAAAGAACATTATTCAAAATAAGGAATAGGAGATAAAAATTAAGAAACTTTACAACATAAATAAAGTAGACTGTAAAATGTATCTAGTACCTCCAGTCTTTCTTTGATAAAAACTGAATCAAATAGGAATTAAATTCAAAATAAAGAATAATTAATTCTAAATAAGGAATTGGAAATAAAAATTAAGAAACTTTACATCATAAATAAAGTAGATTTTAAAATGTATCTAGTACCTCCAGTCTTTCTTTGATAAAAACTGAATCAAATAGGAATTAAATTCAAAATAAAGAATAATTAATTCTAAATAAGGAATTGGAAATAAAAATTAAGAAACTTTACATCATAAATAAAGTAGATTTTAAAATGTATCTTGTATCACCAATCTTTCTTTGATAAAAATCGAATCAAATAGGAATTAAGTTCAAAATAAGGAACTAATTCAAAATAAGGAATCGGATTTGAAGGAATCGGAATTCAAAATAAGGATTCGGAAAATTTAATCAAATTGTAATTAACAAATTTAAAAAGGTTTCATAATTTAAATATAAGTAAACTTTACAAGCTAACAAAAATGTCAGAAAAAAAATAAATAAAAGGTGCATTTGCAAGTTATTTGTATATTTATTTGAAATCAATTGAAGTTGTGTATCACGACGATTTGATAAATGATTTTGTTAAAAAATGATAAAAAAAACATTGTACATTTACAAAAACATTTTAGTTGTGAAACCACGTAAATTGTTTTTACCAAATTTAAAGAAATAAAAAAGAAAAAACAGTTACAAAATCTGCAAAAAAATTACGCTAACTGAAAAAAAAATAATCTAAAGCAGTGCTTTCTACCTTGCTGTAATTCATACCTTTCCAACTAAAATATTTACTTAGACTTACGTCTGTTACTGTTTTCCTCAAGCTACACCACGTTGTTGCTACAAATGGTCGTTATTTTTTGAAACATAGTTTTATCGATTTTTTTATTGCCATTGCCATCTGTTAAGAAACTAATAAATTAATTTTAAAACTTAGTGAAAAGAAATAATAAGTTAATCGCAAATATTTCCCTCGGTTAATGCGGTGCATATGTGGTGAAACAAGATTCAGGCGAACAAGTTGTCTTGGATTACATTGAAAGTGTGTTCTTCAAACTAATTAGTTTGCATCTTACTACAAATAATGCTACCGATTATTAGAAAAAAGTTATTTAAATATGATACCATATTTTTTTTTCTTACAGTAGATGCATATACTATGCAAGTACAGCTTCCTTTTTTTTACGTAAAAAACCTCAAAATTATTCGTATGTTCTGATGAAATTCGAATTCGTAAAAACATCTTTCTTAAGATTCTTACCAGTCATGTCAAATGTTCTGATCAAATGAAAATTTGCAAAAAACATTTTACTTTCATTACTCTCCATTACTGAATCGAAGCATATACTATGTACACATTTTATTTCTATAAATATCCTAAAATTAGTCCAATGTTCTAAGGAAACTGTTTTTACCCACTGGCAAAATGGGTCTGGTTTTGGATTTGATGGCGTGCACACACTTTTCAACTGTACTCAAGAGTGATAGTAAACAGTGCGCATGCGTCGTCATTCTATGCGTTGCTATGGCGACAACTGCTGTTTTTCTTCTTATATTCACTAGCAGTCATTCTTAATGTATTTACATAATAATAATTTAAAGTATTTTTATATTATTTCTGATATTAACTTATAATGACTAGCTTGATGGTCATTTTAATGAAGAAGAAAAAGTATTTTGTGACGTCTTGACACACGTACATAGGCAGGATTTGAAAACCAATCCGACGGCAAACATCAATTGAGACAGTTTTGGTAATCCATGATTTTAAATGTTATGGCGTTTAACGGAGTCCATCCAGGTTGATTTTGCTTCTTAATAGATTATTTACTTTTTAGAATTCTTACCCGCCATTGATAAGTGGGAATTTATATTATTTCGAATTATTATTATTTCAAATTCTCTCTTACATGGTCAAATGCTTAATTAAAATTTTAAAAAAAATGGTTTTTAGAGTTCTTTTATCTACTACCACTAACGGTGAGGATATATACATCTTTTACTTCCGTAAAAATCCTCTGAAATGATCAGAAGCTCTAATGAGATTAGAATGTGAAGAAAAACTTCTTTCTTAGAATACTATTCTATTCCTACCCTAGTACAGGCAGTGAAAATGTATTATGTACTATTTTCGTTTATGTAAATATTCCACAAAATAGTCAGATGTTCTAAATAAATTAGAATTCGAACAAAAACTTGTTTCTTCGGATTGTTAGTGAAAGGGAGTGTCACTTCTTTTGTTGAAGTCTAAAACAATCGTACTCTGAGCTGGTTCTTTAGAAAGGGGAGAATGAAACAAGTTTTTTGGTCATTTATCAGGAAAAGTGACAATAAGTAAGCCTCTTTTAAAACGGGAGTTTTTATCTCCTTTTCCTCTCTAAATCCCTCTCTCTTTTTTTCCATGATTAAATCTAGTAATCCCTGGTGAGGAGGGTTGTTCCTGTTTGTCGTAGTATACCCTCTTCAGTTTGGAAAAATATATATAATCTAACAAAGTTTAAAAACAATAAGATGAAAAATGTTTTTGATTTATGTCTTATACATTTCCAGACTAGTTGAATCAGTCGAAAATATATTTTTTGTAACGAATGTCATGTGTGTTGGAATACACATTATTAGTTCAATTGATAATAATAATATTAAAAAAGACAGAAGTAATAGTTAATTCTAATTATTTAAAAAATTTTAGCAGGTAAGGAATCCGAAAAATTTAATCAGGAAATCGAAAAAAAGATACAAACGATCTAGTATTGTTAGAGTCATTAAATCTTATAGCGTTAGATCTACTAGAGTCCAATTGAAAAAGTCACCTTTGAAAGTGTACTATAGAAAAAGAGATAAAACTCACAGAAGCATTCGAAATGTGACATCATTTTTGCCACCTTTCCAGAAGTCATTAAGTACCTTGTAGAGCCTATCCATTTTGCTAATTTTTATTACATGCGCTCTAACGAGAGCACTTTTTCTTTACACTTGCGTTAAAAAAATCCTTACAACTGCAAATATAAATTAAATGCTCGTTGCATGTTCCATGAAATCGATTTTTTTAGTAGATTTAAGAAATTTGTCATGTCATTCTATTTTTTAAAATAATTTTTAATGAGATACGTGATCCACTGTTTAGATAAGACGAATTTGATTGTTGGATTTTTTTTTCTTCATATATGTATTATCTTATGTGGGACAATGGCTTCTATTTCACTAAAAGCAAATACTCCAGCTCTTGGGTGCAGCTTTTGTAGAACAAGAAAATGTTTCATAACATCTTCGTACGTAGGTAGATTTCTGCCACTGACTTTTTAAGAGTACGGCATCATCTGTAATCTTTCGTGTTTTGATCACTTTAGGCATCTTTAATTAAACAGTACTTTCAGCTTCAAACGTACTTGCATACTTCATAAATGATTTTAGAATATCATATTTCCGATTCTACAATAATTTCAAAATCAGGTGTTCCTTAGTTCCCAAAAATAAACAAATGTTATTATTCTGATCGAAAAGTTTACGTTCGTCGTAAAGCTTACTGACTTGTTGTAAGAAAGAAAAAAAAATGAAAGACAAAAGAATTTTTTTTTAATTTCATCACACCCACAGTACATTTTTCTACGCAGCTTTGTATTTCCAAGTTTCTAAGTTTCATACTTTTGGCTCATCAGAAAAAAATGTAACGTAAGTTTGAATATCCAAAACAGCGACAGTCCCGCAGTAGACTGATCGTTAAAACATGGTTCACAGTAGAAAACCGAAGTCAAGCATCACTGGCTGCGGTCAGTGATCACTTGGGTGACCACTTGGATCAGTCTACGAAGGGACCGAGGGTGTGCGGTATGGGTCCTCGTTAAACTGTTCTACCGTAAAGAGCTTGACTTCACGCGCAGGTCGTCGGGCTACAGAAGCGGGGGTGCCATACCCTTTGAAGAGGATCAAAATTGGAATGGTATGTATTCGAATCATCCTCAGGGATGTTTCCCAGACCATCGCCAATACCCCATTGTGTAGCTCTAGTGCGACGTAAATAAAATACAACTACTAAAACAACGACAAACACGGTTTTTTAATGCAGAAATATAAATTTTATATAAAATTTTATTTCTAGTATATTCTGGAATTAAAAAAAAGGTTTTTGCATATTAAAAAACTCATCCATCTAAAGAAAATCCCATGCAAAAGAATTATTTTTTTATAAGTATTCATTTTTAAAATTTACTAATGGTAAAAATTGAATTTTAAGGTTCACAAATTTTTACACCAATTTTACACTACACAACTTGAATGAAAATTCCAAGTTAAGAAAGTAAAGATAGTTTTATTCAAAAATCGCCAATTTGGTGAGATTTTAACATCTACAAATGATTCTCAAGTTTTGCAAAAGTTTTAAAAATTCAGACACAATTGAGGCTTGTCTTCACATTAACGTTTTGGGTTATCTATGTAACATGATAAGTAAATAAAACTTGATATTTGGGGGAAATTGGTATAGTTAAAAATTTTGCNCAAACATGGTTTTTTAATGCAGAAATATAAATATAAATTTTGTGTAAAATTTTATTTCTAGTATATTCTGGAATTAAAAAAAAGTTTTTGCATATTAAAAAACTCATCCATCTAAAGAAAAGCCCATGCAAAAGAATTATTTTTTTATAAGTATTCATTTTTTAAAATTTACTAATGGTAAAAATTGAATTTTAAGGTTCACAAATTTTTACACCAATTTTACACTACACAACTTGAATGAAAATTCCAAGTTAAGAAAGTAAAGATAGTTTTATTCAAAAATCGCTAATTTGGTGAGATTTTAACATCTACAAAAACATTAAATGATTCTCAAGTTTTGCAAAAGTTTTAAAAATTTAGACAAAATTGATGCTTGTCTTCACATTAACATTTTGGGTTATCTATGTAGCGTGATAAGTAAATAAAACTTGATATTTGGGGGAAATTGGTATAGTTAAAAAATTTGCGTAATATAAACGAAATGATATTACCATTAAGATTACCATATAGGAAAAAAACCTTGGTATATTTTACGAAATATTAACGGAATGGATTTTACCAACTACTCAAGATTGAAAGATTGACGAAAGAATATTCAATATTTAGATTTAGTAAAAATGATTCTGTGTATTTTACGTATTATTGACGAAGCAAATTTACCATTCGAATTCCTATAAATTTCGGTTCGAATTTATTCACGCAAATTTTCTGTGTTTTCGGATAACCACTTTTTTGTATAATTTGAGGTTTCAACTTTATATTTGAAACATTCTGACGCAGTGTTGATGTAAATATTACGTAAAAATAGCGTACACATTCTTACCCAGTAAAAAAGGATTGGTAAAATATTCGGAAAAAAAAACGGAATTTATTTACTTATAATTTTACGTAAATTTTCCAATTTTTGGATAATTATTTTTTGCTAAAATTCGACATTTCAACTTGCATAAATTTTGACGTCCTTTTGACGTAAATAATGTATAAAAATAACGTACTCATTCTTACCCAGTAAAAAGGAGTTTGTAAAATATTCAATAATAAAAGAAAACGAATTTATTTAAGCTTAATTTTATTTATTTATTTTTTTTGGGGGGGGATAACTATTTTTCGCTATAATTCGACGTTTCAGTTTTACGTAAATTTAATGAATGCTTGGTAAAATTTAACTGGTAAATATACGTATTTTTGACGTAACATTGATGGCTCTCAGCTACCTGAGATCTAGTTCATTTAGAGGGTGTTGACTAAAGGTTAATAAAACTTAACTAACATGAATAACTTTCTCATAAAAGTCGGATGTTTTTCACTGAACCCGTCCTTTCATTTAATGAGAGAGCCTTCCAAAAACAGACTTACTTCTACAAATCACGTGTTCCAAATCGAAACCACCATTCTTTTTCTCTTTCTCTCTATTAATGATTGCAAGCTACTTTTTTTTCTCTCTCACACACATAAAAACCATTTCTTAAAACTCTGGTTTTAAGACTCTTTTTTTATCTACAAAAGAGAAGCTCTATTAGTGTTTTTCCCCAGACAGGGACCACAGATTTTAGTTGCCCAAGGGGAAGGGATATCTCATCCAAATAAATGAAATGTCGAGAGCAAAAAGGAAGGAAAAGGCCTTCCAGTCTTTTCATTTCCACATCACCTCTAAGCGCATCTGTCTGTGTCGTCGATTGGAAAAATACTTTCACAATGATTGTAGATAAAAATAAAAATTTTATTTAAATAGGTTTTTATAGTAACCGGAATACAAATATTTTTTTAAAAAAGAAATCTCACATTTTTATAGAGGCAATGAGTTTTCTCACAACCGTCATTGTAGAAAAGGATAGGTATAAAGAGCTATAGTATCATATGGGTCATTCTCAAATAAGTGACCATTTCGTGTAACATGAGTCCTGTGGGTATGTTTTTGAAATTTTAAAATCAAAAAGTAGTCAAATCCACCAGTATTATTCAGTTAAACGTCTAAGCTGTTATTATTTACTTATTGGAATTCAAATATAATTTGAAAACATAGCATTTTAAGAGCCAAATAACTGTCACTGTGTCTCTTATTGCACAGTGTCCCAATCACGCATGCAAATAAAATTTTAAAAAATTTGTATTACAGCATGTATATTTAATTGCTTGTAAATAAAACTTATGTATCACTGTGTCCTTTATTACACTGTGTCCCAATCACGCGTGTAGATAAAAATAATTTTTGTTGCATTACGGCATGGATATATAAATAGTTTGCAAATAAAACTTACTAAATATGCTTAATAATAAATTTTTATGCATCGTATTAACTTTATATTTAAGGGACAATATTGTGACCCTGGCAATAGCCATCATTTCCTCACAAAACAATTATTATTATGTTTATATATAAACAGTCTGGACACGACGCATACACGTCAAAGTAAGTTTGCATAACAGCAAAGAACTGTTTTTTTGCTTCCAGCTTGAAATTTTTCAACAAGGCTCGCTATCATTAAATCAATGCAAGTATTTTCATTTTATTTTATAATCGGCACTGAAATTGCCGATCCAATTCTGAAGTTTTAAATTATCAGTATTAAACTCCGTAACCTTGCAATTTTGAACCTCACCCAGAAGTCATTGGAACTAGCCTTCGTAGAAGACTTTATGATGGAACCAAACTGCATTTATCCAACAATAAGAAGAGGAAAACCACGCAGACATCCAGTTGTTAACCAGGCGGCAAAGGAGTCCAATGACGAAACTACTACTGAGGATATTTTATGTCAGCACACTGAGATCCGAGCGATCAGTGAGTAGAATTCGTATCATCCACTCACCGTTGGGATCAGAACCTCGTTGAGAGGCGCAAGTTCTATTCCATGAGCCACCGAGCTCAGAAAATTTTTATTGCACGTTATTCCCTCTTTTATTCTAAGGGCTTTTTTTAAAAGTACAATTATATTGCTATCGGTTGCATTTTGAGAATGACTAAATTTCGGCAAATCAATGACGTGGTAAATTGACAGACCAAACTCCCCGACAGTTGTTACTCAGTAAATATGGGCCATGCTGTGGAAAATCATCTCCTGTTCGTGCGCAAATTCATTTTTTCTTCTCAGAATCAGCTTTCATGTACAAAAATCATTTTTCCGCCTTCATCTGCATAAAAGTTTTCGTGCTAAAAATTTATTTTTAAAAAATGCCATTTTGTTTAGAAAATGGAGAATAACTATAATTTTAAGTAAACCCATTTTATTAATATGTAAATCGCAACGGAATGAAAATATTTCTGGATTTGAAAAATAATCAACTGTGCTTCAAGTTTCTTACTTTTATTTAAGAATATGGAATATGCGACACAATAAGCAGCAATAAATGAGAAGTAATTTTACTTGTTAACAATATCTAACGGTAACCTTAGATCATATAACAGTTCGTGCTCGAAACAGCTTTTATCCCAATATCTGTCTTTACATATTTTTTGAGAGTTTCATAATTCAAATTAAAAATATCTCGCAACATCTAACCTCTCTATTATTTTTTATTTATTTGTTTATTTTGTTGTTGTAAATTTTGACATCAAGTCAAGTGCGTGCTTATAAAAGAAATAATTCGAGAGATAAATATTTCTACAACAATGGACAAACAATTATTATTTAAAGGGAAAACAATGAGAAAAATCGCTTAATTTGAATAACTTTCGAACTATAGGAGCCTTATTTCGAACAAATAGGAATTTTGAATAAACTCTCGTTAAAATTATCTAACAAATGATCCGATCAGTACGACAAATTGCAACACTGTAGGTGCATTTTAGAGGACAATAAATCAACCAAAGTGTTTTTTCTTAATTTTTAATTGAGTCACTCAGAAGCCAATGCGGTTAAGTCCAAAACACAAAAATTGAGAAAATTAATGTTTATAGATACATTAGTTTTTAAAATTCTTGGTTTATTAATTTAATTAGAAAAGTGTATAAAGTCTTTTTTCGAGGTGTAAACTCTGCAAAAAAACAAGATATGTACAGGATGTGTAAATAAAAACGTAAGTATTTATTGAAATAATGACAGCATCTTAAAAATTTCAGGACTTATACCTTTTGGCAGCTGAAAAAGATAAGAAATTTATGTAAAAATAATAAAATAATATTTATTGTCATAAGTTTTATGTTTATTCATCATAACAAACATCATCTTCTTCCGAGTTATTTAAATGTAAATCTTGATCTCCATTACATAATCAAAGTGCATAAGAAACAATTTATATTATAGTCTACTATTATAAACGAACTTTTATTTTTCACAATCATCACTAGATACAGTGACTAATAGAAAATAAACTGTTGGATTATTTCAAAAATTGTTTTTTACTTCAAAACTAGAGTGGCACTTTTCTTTGTTTTAGGAAATGAAAATAAAATAAATAAAAATACCGCATTTTAAAAAAATACTACGAAAAGTACCATACNAAAAAACCCGGGTTTTTGTAGAAAAACCCAACCCGGGTGGGTTTTATTGGGCTTTTCTGGGTTTTTCATGTTTTTATGGGAGGGTTTTCAAAAGCGAGGGCAGGGATAAGTACCCTATTTTAAAAAAGCTTATTTTAATATTAATAATTAAGTTTAATTTTATAAATTGACTTCATATAGATAATTAATACAAATAAATTGATGTGAAAGTCTGAAAAAAGTTTCTTCACGTATCATGAAACAAAATGTTATATGTACTCACATACGTCACACATTTGAAACTTATTTTAACATAGGATTACTTTTTATTTATATTTTAATCTTAAAAAATGTTAGGGGAAAATTTTTTATTTGCATAGAAAGCGAATCAATGGCACTGAATAATCAATGGCCATACAGTCAAATCTAGCCAGCAAGGTGACTCTCCAGTCT
Organism: Parasteatoda tepidariorum; assembly: GCF_043381705.1. Classification (NCBI taxonomy): domain Eukaryota; kingdom Metazoa; phylum Arthropoda; class Arachnida; order Araneae; family Theridiidae; genus Parasteatoda; species Parasteatoda tepidariorum. Next base: position 99,107,713 of record NC_092205.1, read on the forward strand.
CCAACACAATTAGTTTCTTCACTATAGGTTAATTTTTTTTAGGATAGATTACATATATATTTCAATGGAATATCTCTTTAATATAACAGGGGATGAAAAAAAAAATCAATCTTAGAAAAACCCAGTAAAACCCACTCTAGGGGGGGGGGTTTACCGGGTTTTTCAGAGTGGGTTATACCCAGTAAAACCCGGGCGGGTTTTATTGGGCAGGTGGGTTTTTTGCAACCCTGATACCAACTCGAATGAGAAAATGTTGCTTGTCCCAATTAATTCGAACACTATAGTAAACCCATTTTATTAATATGTAAATCGCAACGGAATGAAAATATTTCTGGATTTGAAAAATAACCCACTGTGCTTCAAGTTTCTTATCTTTATTTAAGAATATGCGACACAATAAGCAGCAATAAATGAGAAGTAATTTTGCTTGTTAACAATATCTAACGATAACCTTAGATCATATAACAGTCCGTGCTCGATACAGCTTTTATCCCTAATCTGTCTTTATATATTTTTTGAGAGTTTCATAATTCAAATTAAAAATATCTCGCAACATCTAACCTCTCTATTATTTTTTATTTATTTTGTTGTTGTAAATTTTGACATCAAGTCAAGTGCGTGCTTATAAAAGAAATAACTCCAGAGATAAATATTTCTACAACAATGGACAAATAATTATTTAAAGGGAAAACAATGAGAAAAATCGCTTAATTTGAATAACTTTCGAAAAATAGGAATTTTGAATAAACTCTCGTTAAAATTATGTAACAAAGTGATCCGATCAGTACGACAAATTGCAACTCTGTAGGTGCATTTTAGCGGACAGTAAATCAACCAAAATGCTTTTTCTTAATTTTTAATTAAGAGTTTAACAGTTAATGGTTCTCGAAAGAACAATCAATTCGTATTTTTCATTCCATCAAATTTTGAAGATTTTTCTACACCTTTTGGTAATTCCAAGTTTCTAAGTCTTATAAATTTTGGACAGCAAAGCAAAAATAATAAAAAAATTCACAAAAAAAGCACATAAAATTAGAATAACTTTCGAACAAGTCAGAATCTCAAAAAAAGTTTTGTATGTGAAATTAGTAAACAAACATGGCCTTTTCATCATGGTAAATTTCAACTCTGTAGTTGCATTCCTGTAGTATGTAGAGTAGCACGTATCAGGCTCATAGTCAGGGGGGGGACCGTCGGGACAAATCCCCCCCCCCGAAATTCTGGGATTCAAACTTTTTTGTATTTCTTTGAGCCTCTCAGTAAAAAGAAAAACAAAAACTGTCGAATCAAACCTTTTATTAACTAACTTTATTAGGCATATTTCGAAATATTCCGGTTTGTCCTAAAAAAGTAATCGAAAAATTTTCTTCAAATCCCCGTCGCATGTCTTTGTAAACTCTGNAAAAAAATGGACTTAACCGCATTGGCTTCTGAGCGGCTCAATTAAGAGTTTAGCAGTTAATGGTTCTCGAAAGAACAATCAATTTGTATTTTTCATTCCATCAAATTTTGAAGATTTTTCTACACCTTTTGGTAATTCCAAGTTTCTAAGTCTTATAAATTTTGGACAGCAAAGCAAAAATAATAAAAAAAATTCACAAAAGCACATAAAATTATAATAACTTTCGAACAAGTCAGAATTTCAAAAAAGGTTTTGTATGTGAAATTAGTAAACAAACATGGCCTTTTCATCATGGCAAATTTCAACTCTGTAGTTGCATTCCTGTAGTATGTAGAGTGGCACGTATGGTATTTTTCCAACAGTTTAATAGTTAATAACTGTAGAACTCATTATCAAATTTTAATTTTTTCATTTTACTTTAATTTTTTTTTTTATTTCAATTTTTTTTGTTTTATTTTAACTTTTTTTACACTTTTCTATGCACTTTATTAATTTCAAGCTTCTAAGTCGTATAGTTCTTACGCAGTGAAGCAAAATACAGCGTTAATATGAATATCCAAAGCGACAGCGTCGGTGGCCATTTGATTTTTTTTTTTATTATATAGAGAAATACAACTGTGTTTAGATTCATATTTTGTTTTTGAGAATGTAACTTAGTCTAGTGATCTTTTTAATAAAATGTTTTATGAACGAAATTTATAAATCTCTCACATTTAGTAGTATACTTCACAATAAAATAAGTTCAAGAAATAATAAACCTTTAGATAAAATCTTGAAATTTTTAGAGCAAATTTAGTTGAGCCGTATTTTTTTAAAGGACCACTTTTCGAAAAATGATTCATATTTATCTGTGTATCGTAGACATTTTACTAAACCTATATACCATTATTACGACCATTGTTCGAAAGTTACAAAGGGTACAGAGTCTAGTACGCATTCCGTATGTATGTCCACTATCTCTTATTATCACTCATAATATTTGTCTTAAACTTTTCCCCAGAAACACATATAAATTAATAAACTCTCGCATGAATATGACTTCTTTATTCAATGAACGAAATTTACTCAATCACATAATTTATACCACAATTCTATTTTAAAGATTCTCTTAAAGTAATGCCCCTTAGAGAGAAAGTGATCACTAGAGCCCGGATTTTGATGACCTAAAAAATCTCAACTAATGCCCTTAAAAAGTGCAAAAAATGCCCTTGAAAGACAAAAAATGTCCTTAAAAATGCAAAAATTGCACAAAAAATGCCTTAGATAAAGTAAAAATATTGAATTAAAAAAATTTTTTGCTCTTTAAAATTATTATGAGTTATTTAAAAAATATAAAGCAATTCAATACTTGTTCTACGTTCATTAAAGTTTGAAAAATATGTTTTATATCCAAAAATAACAAAAAAAAGGAAAATATATTGACTCCAAAACATTTTCATTTTGTATAGAAACTTAAATGAATATAACTAGTGAATTGNAGGTTTGTACTTGAAAAAGACGGTCTCACTTACTGACAATTCTTCTTCAATTTGAAAAGATTTTGCCTCACCTGTTAATATCCTAGAGATTTTCTTCATTGTTTGGAAGCCAGTGTAATAATGAAAATAGATAAAAAAAATAATAAAAATTGGAAAAAATTAACAAAAAACTTTAAAAAATGCATTAAAATGCAAAATATGCCCCAAAATTTAAAGAAAAATGCCCTATAAATCTAAAAAAATGCTCTAAAAGACAAAAAATGTCCAAAAATGCAAAAAAATGCAAATGTCATCAAAATCCGGACCATAGTGATCACCAACCAAGCTTGGCATTTAGTTGATTAGTTTGTCTAATATCTTAAACTCTATATCCCCTCTCACAATCGATTTGGCTGGTAAAAATATTTTTTTAATTAATTTTGCTTGTACACTTGGTCAAATGATTCCTCTAACATTGTGAGCATTTTTTATTAATTATTTGTACTAGCGATCAAAACTTTTTAACAAAGAGCTAAAATGGTATTAATATGCTTTTTCGCTAAAATTTCTGGAAAAATTCTCGAGTGATATACAACTAGTTTGTATACAACTTTTAGGAAGTAATGCTTTTTAATGAGCCAAAACTTTTTTTTTTCGCTGTACCCTAGGCTGATTATATTAACTTCCCCTGTGGCAGAATTTTTTCAAGCTATCTGCGACAAAACTCTCTTGCACTAATATCTTTCTGCAAGATACTTTTAATAATAACAAACATATTTGTTACTCATTTAAAATAACAAAAGCGTCGAGTTTACAACAAAAAAAAGAAGAAAAAAAACTATTAAACATTTTTTATTCTAATATGGTGATATTCTCGCATTTTTGGAGGGGGGGGGGAACGAACTAATTATTTTCCTCGTCGCATTTTGTAAATAATCATCACAATAAAAAAATTAATTAAAATCATGAAATTCGTTGCCGAAAATAAGGTCTCAAGCGAATCGGACACCTCAAATGCATGTTTCGTTTTGAGATTAGGTTGTAATAAATAATATCGTATATAAAATATCGGATTTAAAATCTATGGAGAAAATCAATAGCAATAACTGCTAAAAATTCGATAGTATTACTGCCTTAAAAAGTAAATACTCAAATGCACGATTCGAATTTTTCATATTGTTTAAAATATATTCAAGCAATATGAAAAATTTCATATTACTCCAATCAATATCAATAACTGCCGAAATTTCAATCGAAACATTACATCGATTTACTATATTATCTGCGTAAATTGAGCGCGTCAAAAAGTGATTATCTAATCGCATAATTCAAATATTACGTGGAATTTACGAGACAAATTTACGAGAAAACTCACAATTTGCTTTTTTCAAACGAAAAATCTTTCTGCAAGAACTCCAACGTTTTGCGACAGTGTCACCGTGATTCTGCCACCGCGTTAACTTCATTCTTATTTTTATAAAATTAGATTCAAAACTTATTCAGGAGCTCCACAAAAACCATTTTTATGTTTTTACTGAGAGTTGTTAAAGAGAAATCGAAGAAGTGAAATTATTTTCAAGTTAGTAATACTTTAAAGGTGTACAATTTTTGACGTACACTGGAACCTACAGGAAAGACCACCTCTATGTAAACAACCATTTTTATTTAAGACCACTTTTTTTATTTATGACCACTTTTATTTATGACCACAAATTAATTTTTTTACACATACATTATTATAACAGTTGGGATCGTTTTTATCTACGCTAAATTTTATGCATCGACTCGTCTTTTCACGGCGCCAACAGAAGTGGCATTTTCGCGCCAAGAAAATGACACTGACTAAAATTAAAATCGTTTGGGGAAAATGAAGCCTTCGATAACGATTTCGAAGTCAATGGAGGTAACTTAAGAGCGAACAAAGACCATTTTACTGCGGAACGGAGAGTGGTCGCTGATGGACTATAACTTTTTTTTCGAGTTTAACACTTTAATGAAATCAGATACTCACACAAAACGCATTCTGCAAATGCGGATCGATTCGTGTGTATCACACGTCACAAAACTTACGATAAGAAAGTTCTAGAAATACCTAAAGGGGTCAACGGCTGGGAAAATAGCAATCCTACTCGTTGTGGGGTGATTTAATAAAAATTGTTGCTTTTCTCTCTTCGAGATAGGGAAGAAGGAGGGTATTGATGTTTGGTTCTGGCGGAATCCAATCACGCCGTTTCGAAACACCGGGATACTCCCTAGCGCGTCATCGTCAACTAAACCAAATCCAATTTTGCCTAAACCCCCCAATGGATGGACGATTGCGGATAACGTGCACTGCGTTCGAAAAGCTTTTGTCACCCCCTTCCTCTATACATTACGATAATTACAGTGAGTGAGTGCTTAGAATTCTAAAGATACCCTTTTCTGCAAATCGATTGAAATTTAAAGTTTGAGAGCGAATTCGCGACGATTTCGATTGTGTTTGTGGGCAGTTTAAATCCCAGAATGTATTAAAACTAGTTCCATAGCTCATCTCTGCTTATTTAATAATTTGTGTATCTTAAAAAACATTCATCATCCTTAACGATTATCGTAAGTTTTAATATTTATCACTCACTGTTATAATAAATCGCATAATACTATTAATAGTGTACAAGAAATTCATTAGAAATTTATTTATTCTGATAATTTAGGTACAATAATTCTGAATACATAATTAAATTCAAATAAGAAAAATAATTTAAATTCAAATAAGAAAAATTCTTCATTTTTACACAAGATTTTACTTTATGAAAGGCTTTTATTACCAACTTTTATAATTCTCCTTAAAAATGTAGTCTTTTACTTGGGTAGATCAAAATGCTTTCATATATATGTTATGGCAATATATTTAATCTGTAGCGTAGCTACCACTATAATTATTCAATTCCAATTTACTAGTATGTAAAACATGTTAACTCGCTTCAGATCTGGAAGTACTTTCAGATGGGTGACGGTTGATATTGTCGGTAGCCTACCAACACAAATCAATTCATATTGTCTTTTTAAATGTCATTTTGATATAATTTTCAACTGTATAATTGTATAGTAACCTTGATAATCTTTAAATACGGTAAATGGCAGTTATGAGGTTAGTTTCTAATAAGCATAGTTGTAAGAACAGAGTGTTCCATAACAAACTTTCTTAATATAGTAAAACCTTTGTAGGTTTAGCACATCAGTTTTATAATTAACTTGGATAAGTGGTCATATGGCTAATTTGTTTATGCCCGTTTGGTGCTTAATCTTTAAGATCAACTTCAATAAGTTTTTACCCTAAAAAGATGGTCAACTTAACTGATGTCACTGCATATACTTTTAAATTCTTCGTAGAAAATGAAATCAAAAATTATATAAAGTAGGAAACCAAAGTTGATATTTAAGTGTTAAATTACAGAAATCTGTCCGAATTCTGACTAATCATTATTGAGGTCAAAAATAACAATAAAGAAATTAAATTCATCAAGCGCAAGTTTATTTGTCCTACGGCTCTACTAAAATATACCCGACTTAGATGGAACCATTTCAAGCTTCATCCTCAAGTAAATAAGCTTTAGATCAGTTCGAATTCTCTTTCATTCTTTTTGATTTCAATAATGATTTGTCAGTATTTGAAAAATGTGTTTTTTTCTCACTTTAATAAATTCTGAATAGTTTTGTTTTCTCACAGGTGTTCGGAAAATATATATTAAGGGAAGTTATAATAGAACATCTACTAAATAAGAATTTTCTAATTCAATGAGTATTGAAAGGACAACACACATTTTTTTTTACTACATATGCATTGAAAATAATTTAAAAAATAATCATACACTGAAAGAGAGAAAATCTGATAAATATCATTGGCGATATGCATTTTTTAGTTCTAAAGACTTTTTTATACTTAAATCATCATAAATCAGTTATTATTATTTTGTGAACATGGGAATGTATAATTTATTTATCATAAACGGGTACTTTTATGTAATAATAAATTCCTACTAAACACTTTTTTTCTGCAAATTTTAGAATTTTTTTTTATCAAATTTGTTTCAAGGATATTTAATAAACAAAAAAATATTAAGATCGATGACAATTATAAATAAATCCATGAAAGATACGTTAAACAAAAACAACGCACAAAGACAACGAATAGTTTAATGGGAATAGGTAGACATATACCAATAATGCTAAAACTGACCTTTTTCAATGTATCTTTTCTCAGCATCTAAACAAGATATTGCTTCAGTGCATTTTTTTTCACAGAATATTTACACATACAAATTTATACTGTGATAAACATTAATACATATCTTTGGCAGAAATTTAAAAAACAATTATGAACTGAGATGTTTTCAAAAGATTTCGAAGCTCTTAGTTCATAATTTTTTTATTAAATATTTTTTTCCGAAGATGTGTATCAATAGCTATCACAGTGTAAACATGTATGTGTAAATATTCCGTTAAAAAAACTAAAGCAATTTACATGCTGAGAAAAGGTGCATTGAAAAAGGTCAGTTTTAGCATTATTGGTATATGCTCAAAGTGAGGAAACGTTGCTTTTCAGTCATACTTATAAAATTCATATATCTACTGATACAGACACTTGTCAGTATAGTAAAGACAGCTGGTGCGCAATGCTGACCTCACATCCTACTGCTGATCACAAAATTGTGAACCCTTAACCTTCATGGACCCTTCGTCTTTATTCAAAATTTGGAAATTTTGCTACTGGTCAGTTGTGACATATTTGACAGCGGCAACTTTTTAAAACCTGGGTCGCAATTTATTCGATTAATGAAAATTTTAAACATTCTAAAAACCTTTTGATATTAATAATTTCATTTGAAGGTTTTTTTAAAAATAAAAATGTTTCAAAGTTTATTTCTAAAATAAAGAAAAATTTTTGGAAATAAGCGTGAAATAAAGTAATTTTCAGCTTATCATGAAAGATTCGCAATTTCAAATTTATTAAAAATAATAATAAAATTCGCATGGGATGCATTTTCGACGAAAAAATTGGTGATTGGGTGTCGACTGGCAAACAATTTTTATATTTCCATTTATTACATTTAGTCGCCCAGTGGTGACTAAATGACCATAATTTTAATTTTACCAATAAGATCCAATTTACCAATGTTAAGATAAGACGAGATCAATTATAGATTCAAGATGGTGAAAATCGACAGTTTCGACATAAATTTCAAATCTATATTTAGTTTCTTAGAACTTCAGTTCATTGCTTTTCAAAACAGTTTAAAAAAAATTTCAATTTTCAATAATGAAGTTATAGTAGTTTCTTCGCTTGCTGACAGACGGAATTCGAAGTTAACTCTAGAAAACAAAACTTTTTTGTTTACTGTAATCTTTTAAGCATTTTTATCTTTCTTTTATTTGAATAAGTTTTCTTAGAAGAAAACACAGACTTTAGTTCAAGTCAGTTAAGACTTTATTTCAAAACACAGGTAAGTACATTATTGATTCAGAATTTTTTTTTTGTTGATATTTATGCAGAACAATTAGTTGTAGTGTAGCATGAATAAAGTCTAATTCTTAAAGAATCAAATTTTTCCTATTTTTGAAAAGATATTTCATAAATCTTTAAAATTTATTTTAGGTTTAAAATTTTAGAGCCTCTACCAGAGTGCGCAGCCAAATCTTTCGATAAAAAATAAGCACCTTTTAAGTACATAAGCACCTTTTAAGTACATAAGCACCTTTTAAGTACTTTTTAAGCACTCAGAAATATTTTTAAGCTCTATACATTATGAAAATATACATTAAGAAAATGCAAAATAATTTTCAACTACTTTACATGATTATGATAAAACAACTAGTTTCTGGCAGCGAACTTTTTTTCCTTGATTATATTGGCTACCTTAAAAAGGTCGAGGAATTTCGGTTCGATTTCAAAGGTGAAAAATGAAGTCTGAAATTGAGAATATCTTGCACAATACATCAAAGTTGCACATGGGAGTGCAAGAATCTCACCGAACCCAGCTCAGTAGACACTCATGCGGACCCGCAAAAATTTCGTCAAACATGTAATGTGATTGACGTTTTCATACGCCACGGATCGACGGTAGGCCGAAATAGATTGTGCTTGAATGAATTGGGAAAACGCTAAATTGAGCAATCTGAGAAACCATGTTTTTCCAAATCGACAGGGTAAAGAAAAAAATCTTATTCTCGAAAAGGGAATATCAAAAAACAGCACTGGAAAAAGCACTTTTAAGGGCATTTAAAAAACGAAAACAAGCACATTTAAGCACTTCTTTAAAACGCTACGCACCATGTCTACTTATTAAAACTAAAATTTTTAATTAAATTTTAGCTAAATAATATGCGCGTTGAACCCCGTCGGATACCGTAAATACAGTAAAAACCCCGATATAGTGAACCTTCAAGGGCCTGAAATTTCAGTTCACTATAACCGGGAGTTTACCATATTCGTACTGCTAGTAAATTTAACTAATTATTCCAAACTCCCCCCTTTTTATTACACATTATTTAAACAAGTGACCCATAAAATGAAATACAAAAAAAGACTGAAAAATAATACGTAGTAACAAAATATGCGTTAACTTTTATTTAGTATTACTCTTCGTCTTGCGTACAAAAAAAAAAAAAAATAAAAATAGTAATCTTTAGCTGATAAGAAATCTTCAACATCAGATACTTCCCGACTCTCCGATAATTTTTCCTGAATTTATGTTATTCCGCTTTTTGAACCTGTCTAACCAACCATTCAAGCACATGAAAGTAGTCTCACCCAATAGCTTAGCAAATTCATTTTTGATTTGAAGCATTTGTCCAGATACTTCTTTGAATGCTGAACCCATTCAATAATGAAGCAAACAAAAAAAAAATTCTTATTGCTACATTCCATGCTCCAGACGGTTTTAAAAATCGATATATGCATTTACTTTGAAGTAGAAATTTCAAAATTATTACAAAAAATGAAGAAAATAAATCAGTCGAAGACAGAAAAAAGTTCATAATATCCAACATCTTCTCTTTTATTGGTTCACTATATCCACAAAAAATAACACACTTGTGTAGCATGGCACAGGAGCGAACATGTCGCTCACTATATCCGGGAGTTCACTGTAAACCGTGTTCACTATACAGGGGTTTGACTGTAATAATAAAATTGTACAGAAAAATTTTATTTAAAAATAATTATTTAAACGTATTGTTATTATGAATAATGTTGTACTAGACACATTTGAATATTTAATGAATATGTGTTTTAAACGGGAGATCTATCCATTGAGGTTGATGTCCCCCCCTGGAGTTCCTGTTGCTTCCAGAAGAAGTGTCACAGAGAGGAATCAATGAAGGATATCAACGCGGGATCTGAATCTCATAATTCGATCAGGAGATTCGATTCGGCATCGTTTCTCCCTCCCTCCCTACATGATTCTTTCTTTCCGACTGCTTATTTTCCCCGCAAAGCATCGAGTATCGGAGGGAGGGGGGAGGAGATTGTTGCGGAGAGCAAATTAAATTTTGCGTGCGCTGGGGGAGAAAGGAAGGAGTGTGCAGATCTTTTGTGACAGTCGTGTAGAAGAGCTGCGCTTTTCTGCGTGTAGTGACGTCACGTCCGAGGAGGAAGCGAGCGGCGGATAACTGTTGATGAACGGAATCGAAGAGAGATGTTGATTGGAGTGAGAAAATTTTATTCGATTTCATCAGGACTTTTGTTCGATTTCGAATAAGTGGAACAATCCAAAAAGGGACTTTTGGACGGGCTCTTCGGAACGGAATGGATCTATGTCTCTTCGCGTGCTCATATTTTCGATTTGTTAATTAATGATTGAGTGACGAAAAAGGAAAATAAAAAGAAAAGAGATTTCAGCGTACATTTATTTTCAAGGCACTTATAAATCGCTATTTGACCAGTACATTCTTAATGCATATCATTCCTACAGTCCTCTGGCCAAATTATTAAACTCACTGTAAGATTCTATGTAAAATTTTAATTATCAGGTCATACTATACAGCTTAACTTAAGCTCTTGCTAAATTATGAAATCAGAATAAATTGTCAAATAAATTTCTAAATATCGGACTTTTGTTAGGAAAATATGTAGAATAGACTGTGAGAATTTAGGAGTTTTTTTTTTTTTTTTTTAAGTGTTGACATTTAAGAGTGGTAAAACGAGACTTATGAACTATTATTTAAGACCAAGCATTAATAAAATTAATCTACTTGTAATTACCTGAGCACAAACTTTGCCTCGGGCTTTACATGCATTTAAAAAAGCGATTAATTATCGTAACACTCTCCCCTCTAATTGTTGTTTATTTTTTATTATAAGGTTAAAAAAAAGTCTTACAAAATAAAATTAAATAAGTTTAGCCGTTGGCCCTTTAGTATATTAGCACAAAAAACTCTACTTTTTATTACACTCTTAATAGAGTGACAAATTTTAAAAAAATTGCATAGAAAAAAAATTTCTAAAAATTTATTTATAAACTATTCTTATTCATGATTAGTAATCTCAATTATTATATTAAGCACAAGATTTTTTAAAATAATTTAAGCTTGTGTTCGATAAATAAGGAAAAATATTTTTAATATTTTATTCTTTATTAATTAAGAGACAATAGCGACTACTGCGAAACAGAATCAACTTTGAAGCAAAAATTAAATTTTTAAATCTAGGATTCAGAAAACAATCATTTATCTCAACTCGTCTTCATCTCATCAGAACTGCAATTAATGAATATTTTTGGGTCATCCTTTGCGAAAACTGAACCTATTGCATAGTTTTCTTACTAAATAATTCAAACAACTCAGATACCTCAACATATGCGTTTATAACAAGACATATATTCCCCTTAGTACAACAGAAAATAATAATTGAACAAAATTATTCAATAGTTTAGATTTTACTTGTTTTCTGAATATATGTTCTTATTTTAAAAATTCTTTACACAAAAAAGTCAGTAAAATCTATCAATTTTAATATCTCTCTAATAGTAATTTTTGCTTTCCCCCATAAAATGCTTTTAAAGGGAAAGAAGTGTTTTTTAAAATTCCTTTCTTTCATTCTTTATTTATTCATTTTTTTAAATTATTACAAAAAAATTTATGAAATAGAAGTAACCGGCACAAATATCCAATTTTGAAGATTTACCTACATAAATATGAAAAATCATTTTAATACACGAAAGAAAAGCACTTATCAAGTTAGGAATCACAAACAAATATTTAAACCAAAAATAAGCGGATTCCCGTTCAAATTCTTACGAATCATTAACGAGATCGATCAGAACGATAAAGGGAATAATAATCTTCAAAAACAATTAGAGAATAATGCTAAATATGTATTGCTAACACGCATAATTGAAAAACACGTAACAATTCAGAAGAAACGTAACAAAATTTTACGAGTGAACGTCATGATCGAAATGTTATAAAAGAAAGTGTTAACAAAAACATTTCTGTGATACCCCTTTTGAAATATTTCAAGAAAAGTACTCACAAAAACATTTCTGCACATGTACACCACGTGACCTCGGCATCCTATGTTTGTGCGTACAGGTTCTACATTTCGCACAGAGTAGCTGAAGTTATAAAGTTTATTGTGGTGTCAAAATGATTAGGTTTTCGTTAAAAATATTTTGTTTATATGGCAGTAAGTATTACTTTGATATTTAAATAGCTTTAATGCATCAAAAATTACTAATTCTTACTTTTTTTAGTAAGTAATATTATCAAAGTAAAATAATAGTATATTATCTAATGAATAGAAATTATTCAATACATTTTTAAACATAACGCCCCAAAGTATATTTCTGGTAACGCTTTTTTTGCTGCGATACTTAGACTTTTTTTTCTCGCATTTGTTAGGTTATGAACAATGTGATTAGGCAATGATACCAAAAAAATAGGCTTAGATTTATTTACAAGTGAAATTAAATTCTTGCTTCCGTTTGCATTCCGATTCCTATAAAATCAAAAAAATGACTATGATCGAGAAAGAACAGAAAGCATAAATACTCAAAACATAGTATGATAATTCAAATTACCATTGATTTTAACTCTAAGTTGTAACATGAGATCTCTTTTTTTTTCGAATTCAAATGTGTGAAACTATCGTCTGCGACTGCTGCATTCTTTTTAACTTAAATGGCGTCAGTAAGTCGTTATTATTATTCGTTGATATTTTCTTTTCCCTTTGTATACTATTCTTAATCAGCTTGCTTCATCAGAAACTGTTTGTTTTTATTTAATAAAATTTGTAAAATAACAAACAGGAATGTTATTGATGCTTTTTAACATAGAATAAAAAATGTATCCATACGTTTTGCATTATACATCTACTGTTTTTTTTAAATCCATATCTAACAAAAATAAATACCCGATATTTTTTGTGTTTATTACTTAATTTGTTTTTATTAATTTTGAAATATTAATAAGTTTGATTTATGCTTTTTTTAAGTGAGGTTTTATTCAAGTTTTGTTCATTTTAATCAGTTTAATATAAATCACGATTTAATAATTTTTTTAAGAACTCGATTATTCCATCGAAGTTTACAAAGCATTTTTATATTAAATACATAACTTAAAATTTTTATTGATTTTCGAAGTATTAAATTTATTATTGAGTTAATTGGTGTGTTAATAAATTTTAATTAGTAAAAGCTTATTAATATTTTGTGAGTAATAAATTACATCTCCTATGAAAAAACATTTTAAAAAACTTATTATTTTGGATCTTTTCAAATTAAGAACAAAGCAAACAATTTTAATGTATATGTTACGGGTGGTTGTTGACTTTCACCGGTGAATTTTGACAATCACGTAGTCTCACTTTGGTAAATGTCCGAAATATATAATAAGTCAACGTAAGTGTCTCTGCCTGGTATACATTTGCACGGTATGCCCTACATCAATGTTTTTTTAAGGTTCAGTGTCACTGCCCGGTATACATTTACCCGGTACTCCAAACACTGATGTTTCTCCTACTCTATCCTCAGAAGATATTAAAATATCGAATAAATATAATGTTATCAACGAATAATTTAATATCAAATCGGATTTAACGCGTATTTCGGACATTCACCAAAGCGACTATGTGATTGTTGACATTCACCGGTGAAAGTCGAAATTCACGGTAATATCTACATGCATAAAAGATAAATACTGATTATGGAATGTTTTGCATAACACATGATGAAAAGAAGAATCTTACCAAATCCTAATCATAAAACAAACTCTTCAAAACAATATTTAAATTTAATATTGCATCTCATCACACAATCTTCAATTCGAAAATTATTCCTCATTTTTATTTATTTCTTGCACCGTAAGAGCTATTTTTCTCAGTCAAGAATTAATTCGCGTCTACCTGTCTTACAAGTGTATTTTCAGCTTATTGCTCACCACTTTCTTTAGTATTATATAATATTGTGTAGTGTGTCTATCACTACAAAAATACAATTCCATTTCACTGGTATACAAGACATGTTAACTCGATTCTATTTTTTGGCACCTTTTCATAGATGAAAGTTGACATTGTCGGTAACTACTATCCCTACATGGGTGACCTTCGGACGTGATGTGAACATGCCTACCAATGCAGAAACTCCCACTTCGATTTGAACACGCCTACTTCGATGAATGGTCCACATTGAACAGTTGACTTAGTACTTGTGACTGCGACATTATCCTGTACAACGTATACTCTTGACTGCTACAGGCAACACAGGAGCAACCACGACCGTGTACTTAATACAGCTCTCACAATCAGCACTCAAAAGGTACGGTGATCTTAATACAGCACTCCCGGCTTCGCACAAAACAGCAATGATTCAACATCCGTTCATCGAATTCTATCACAGATGTAATTCTAGTGGGGGAGTACTGTAGTGTATATACACCACTACAAAAATGTAATTCCAATTCACTAGTATATAAGACATGTTAACTCGATTCTATGAACAGGTACCTTTTTCATAGATGAAGAGTGACATTGTAGATAAACAATTCTCCCCACATATTTTTGAAAAATAAAACAAAATAAAGCATTTCTACCTCACAAATAAAAAAATAGTTTACCAAAATTATCTACCTATAACGGGTACAACTATAAGAAAACAGATAAAATCCAACATCAATTAAACAAATTTGTAAATAAATCAAAATTGAAATGAATTCCAGAATAAATTATGAATTATTTTGTTTACCATACTTTTAGGGACATCAGATCTTTGCTTATTTTTTAAACCATCCTCTTACTTTTTCCACCAGAAAAACTACTGTCTTTTTTTTTAAAAAAGTCACAATATCATTTCATCATGGAAGTTAAGATACTGCACGGTAGACTGGAACAAAATCTTGACGAATGAGAAGTTTCTTATCATTTGAAATGGATGAGCATCTAACTTTAATGATGGGGATCTTCGTCGGAGTTGGCGATCTGATTCGGGCAATTAACTTTTCTAATCCCTGTACTTTTCGAATCCGACGTTCATTTGGTGAAGACGCGTCTTATCCGGAAATGTTTATGCCATAATTACGAAAATTAAAATGTAACCCGTTACAATCCATAAAGAAGTCCATATTTTAAATATATGAATCCGTTAAAATAACTTCTGGCCTGCAATAATTAGTGAAGTTTAGTTACATCCTGTGTCAGATTATTTAAAATTCTATTCATAAGATATTTTAGGGAATAGAAATCAACAAGTAGAGTTAAAGTTAGAAAGGGTATACTGAATAGTATACTCTTAATGTATAGTATACTCTGAAGGGTATACTCTTAAAAAGGGCATACTGAATATGTTTCTAAATTATTATCTTGAAGGCTCTCTGTTGAAAAAATTTTAATGTTATTTTCCTGAAGAATAAGAAAATTTTATAAGTTATTTGTACGCTCTTCACTTTTTGAACAATGTTGCTGAAGATTACGAATTATTTAAGATGTTTTCATAAAAAAAATATTGCCTTTTATGAATTTTCGCTGAAAAAGTTTCAAAAGTATTTCTCTAAAAACAAGAATTATTCTTATTTATATTTTTTATTCATAAAATAAAACTTATGAAAGTCTTTCCAAAGAAATTTTAAGAACTATAACTATAATTCATAAACTAAAGCTCTTACAAGAGTCTTTAATTAGATTCAAGACTATTTCCTGAAAAATTAAGACTATTTATAACTAATTCATAAAAAAATTTTACTGGAATCTTTACTGAATAAGTTTTGGAAAAGGAATAGAATATAGAATTAGAATTATAGGATATTTGGATATAGAATAAGAATTAGTAATCATTCATTTACAATTATTATCATTCATAAACTATATTATGAATTATTTGGATATAAAAAGAGAACTAGCTATCATTTCTTTAGAAAAAAAACTAACAGGATTCTTTGCTGGATAAGTTTCAGAACTAATTCATTTTCTGAAGAATTAAAAACTGTTCATGATTTATTTATCGAATAAGAATCTTATTAAAGCCTTTTTTGAAAAAAATTTCAGAACTAATCTTTATTGACCAAAAAAAAAATCAATTATAAGAGTCTTTTCTGAATAAGATTTAAAACTATTTTCCATAAGAATAACAACTATTTATAATTTATTCATAAAATTAAAGTTCATCATAATTAATTCCCAAAATAGAACTCTTAAAGTCACTCTGAAAAATAAATCGGAACTAATTCATAAGATAAGTTGCTTCAGAGTTGGTGTTTGTAACAGAATCGTGAGATAAGATATTTACAGGCTGAATAAGTTTTAGAACTATTATCCCGAAGAATAAGAGCTGTTTTATAATTAATTAAAAAGAAAAAACTTCTATAACTGACTTTTCTGAATAAGATTAAATCACCTTTTAATAGCATACCGCAGTACTTAGAATACTTTTAGATGCTTGGAATCGGTATTTTCATTACAGCATGAAAGGGTTTATTAAATAAAAAAAGTCAGGTAGTACCAAGGTTTATTTGGTTTTAAATTAAAAAATTATTTCTATTAAGCCCAAAAGTAACATGTGTGTGAAAACTTTATTTTAAAGCAAATTTCTTTTCTAAAACCATCCAGTGTTTAGTGCGTTTTTCAATTTAAAATTACAGTGTCCCTGGACAAAATATTAGACACACTATAGAAAACTATATAAAATCTTAATTATCAGGTGATACTATACAGCTTTATTGTTTTTACGTTACTGAAACCGGTTTGCACTGGTTTACGTTCGTGTATTAATTGGTTAAATTAGACGATATATAATATAAATTCGACAATTGGATAAATTAGACGANCTATAACTGACTTTTCTGAATAAGATTAAATCACCTTTTAATAGCATACCGCAGTACTTAGAATACTTTTCGATGATTGTACTTTTCGATGATTCAATACTTTTAGACGCACTGTAGTTTTTTAATCATTAGATGTTTTGCAAGAATTTTTATGCAATACTTTCATATTAAAACATACATGCATTGGATTTTTATTCAAGAGACTTTTTTATATACTTCCTAACTGTATTTATTTTTAACGTATTGCATCACATTGTTTACCAATTAATACACAAAAGTAAATAAGTGCAAACCGGTTTCAGTCATGTAGAAACAATAAATCTGTATTATTTCACCTGATAATTAGGATAAATAATTAAGACCTAGTTTTAGTAACACTTTTTAATATTAGAAAATCAGCACTATTTCTAATTAAATGAATGGGTTGAGTAACTGTACATAACTAGAGTGTACATAAATAATTTGGTTCCTAATTTTTAAAAAATTAAACCCTAGTATACAATCCAAATAATTTTTTTTTTCAATCGAACACAAGAATTTTACTTTCTTTTAAAGCACGAAGTGTTTAATACTCTTTACAATATGATATAGCACACCCTAGTTATGAGAATACTTTTTAATACTCGGACTCAGTATTTTTTTGATGAGATAAAAGGGTTAATTCATTGCACAAAATAATTAGGCTCTACCTAGATTTGTTTGGTTTCCAATTAAAAAATTCTTTCGATTATACCCTAAATTGACATCTATGTAAAACTCTATCTAGCGAAAAAGTTATTCTTCTTTCTGAAGGAAAAAGAAAAACTTTTTCCACGTCATTTCATTTATATTTATCGCTCGAATCATCCAAAAATGTTTTTTTAGGACTCATTTTTTTTCTTTTTTTTCTTCCTCATTGATGTGGATTTTGGGTTCTTCTCTTTTGTTAGAAGAACTAATTACTTTTACTTGCGTGGTGTCAAAACTTTTGGGTAAACTTCCAAGTCTGTAAGATGGTATTTGATTGTAATTACAGTAATTAGCAAAAGGCGACGCCAATTCCGAAGGGTTGAGAAAAAGATGGAAAGGGGGAGGGAGGAAGAAGAAGACACAAAAAATATATAAAAAGGAGGAAATGTCTAAAAAAGTTTTTAATGAAATTGATGAGGCTTTGCCGATAATTAAATTTAATTAAGCACCGGTCGTTACATTTATCAACGCCGAATCTCTGCCTTCGCCTTGTCTCCTCTTTTGAATAATTGATTTTGCGATCTGTATATGCGGGAGGGAAAAAAAAGATTTCCCCCTTTTCATTATTTCTTATTTTAGGTCACTCCTGTAATAACAAAAAAATTTTTTTACCTTTTATAAATGTGCGCTCTAAAGATCACAAGTTTAATCACATGTTGGTTACGAGTGTCAAAAATGAAATATTCGATCAAGAATGAGATCTGAATTTTTATTTTGGGTGTGAAAGGGGTATTTAAAGTTTTAAAAATGACCCAAACGGCCATTTGTACTTCATATTAATGTTCGACCATCAATCTAAAAAAATGGTTGAAATTTTTTTCTTCGTGCAATAAGTGTGGGTGCGTGTAAAAAGTTTGTTAACTGAGGGCTTTGATTAATCGTACGGATGTGACCGAAGGGTTCTCGATTCTCACCCGAGGGCTTTGTTAATTATTTACTCAGCGCCGATATGGCTCAGGGGATAGAGCGTTCGCCCTCCAATGGGGTGAATCGGGTTCGAATCCCAACGATGGCTGGTCAATACAAATTCCGCACTCAGCTTGCACCGACCACAGTGCTAACGTAAAATATCCTCAGTGGTAAATGGATCATGGAGTCCCCTTGCAGTCAAACTAAGCGGGGGAGGTTTTCGTAGTTTTTCCTCTCCATACAAAACAAATTAATTAGTTTCATCAAAAGTTCTCAACGAAGACAAATTTCTCCCAACACTTGATCCAGTACTTCCCTTGTCTTCTGGATCGGGTTCAAAATGACAAGGCTACAGAGTTGAACATTAGAAGCGGTAAACTCAAAATAGGGTCGGCTGTTCAACAACGGTTATAAAATAAAATCATTTTGTTTTACAGAGTTTGTCTTATTTCAGCCATACAACAGGGTTTTAATGGGTTATTGTGGCTATTCGTGGGAAATGGGATACCTGCAAGTGACGTAGTGTGAGTATCTCGATCCTGATTGGTTGTTGAAACGTGGCATTGTTTACGTTAGCAACTGTGTTTTCCATTCTATTGTGAGTAAGTCAAGCCCGGCAAGTATCAATTATATTAAGTGACACGTTCTATATTCTTTGACAAAGATTCTTTTACAAAAATTTCAATTCCTTCACTAAATATTTTTTACTTAACATAAAGACAGGCACGAAGTCATTTATTTTATTGAAATTACATACATTTGCTGACTTGTGTGCTCAATATATAGGCTTATAAGTCATTGTCAAGTAGAAAATACAGATAGAACAATTCAGAGAAAGACATCACGAAGAATACATCCAGGGTTACGGCGGGATTCGAACCTGCTACCTCCAGGCTTAACAGAGCGTTTGGAATCACGAAGTCATGTTGAACATAAACTAATAATGCATTGAAGTTGCCAGGTACACAGAACAAAAATATATAACGGTTACAATAAAAATACATAAATAAATAGTAAGTTAAGTAAAATATTCAGACGAGAAATAATTCTATTTCAACCAATTCGATGTGCGATGCATCACTGTATGTAATTAACATCACAGTTATTATAACTTACGTAAAGGAACTTAGCTCAACTTGAACACGCCATTTTACTTATTAATTATCAGCTGGCGCTGATGGCATTGGTCACATGAGTGGGTATTACTGATCTTCTTGAAGTGCAAGTACCCAATTGTATTATCTCCAAAAAAACTTAATGAGTACTTTGGTACTGCATAAACTAAGTCCTAATCCACAACACAATACCCCAGGCTCACCAATAACTTAATGAGCAACGCCTTTACAGACTGTAATATCGGAACGATCAAAATATTATTTGGTGAGAAAAATTCATGTTTCTATCTAATGTCATTACTTAGAAAATGCAAATTAAAAGATAGCTCCAAACATTTCATGAATTTATAACAATTGATAAGATAATTCTACTTAAAGAGCAAATTATATTTATAATATTTTTCTTATCTTGCAGCATCATTTTTTAACATGGATATTCAGCGGAAACGAAAACATAAATTATAGTTAAAAATATCTTAATAGTTAATTAAGCTTATGTTACTCTGAAAGGAGAAGTTTCAAATTTTAGCAATTGTCATTTCACATCATTTTACTGTGACGACCTTTCATAGTGAAAAATGATTCTTAATTTAGCAAGGAGTACTTATTTTTTTATTTATAAAGAAGTTCATTAGTTAAAGAATTTTAGGGTCTTAGTTTGAGTTTTAAGAAACGTATAATAATCTATTTTAAAATAATATCTTCATTTAAAAAAATGAATCCTAATATAAAAATCTATTTTCCATTTTTGAAATCAAAAATTTAATTCAGTTGAAGCAAAGAACAAAATTCGAATTATTTGCTCTTTTTTTATTCGGTAATGAGGATTACCTACCTATCATTGTTCATTCTTTGGACAATTCAAAATATTGATCCCATTTACTGGATTTTCTTTTTTTTTACTCTTGTTTAAATTTCTAGACAAATAAACTTTGCTTTTTGTAAATCAATGATTTGTTTTTCAATTTTCGATATATTTTTCCCATTGTAAAACCTAATTACGCTTCAGGTTTTTCATTGAATAAGAGAAATAAATTGAAAACTTTTCAAAATTGCGTTAAGCTCACTAAAAGTAAAAAAAAAGGAGGAAATTAAAGATAATAAAAAATATTTCCCTCTTTTAAGTCCCTTACCTCCATCCCCCTGTCTCCCTGCCTTTTTTTACTCATGTTTATTACTCGAAAAAGACTCCAGAATAGAATTACTTCACCCAACGACGAGAAATATTTTTATTTTTTTTCCTTTCAATTCTTGAAAATCGCAACTAATTATGCTATAAGATTGAGACAAACAGAAATATATGTGCGCATAGGTCGATACATAATTACAGTGAGGGAAAAGGTTAAACTTAGAAATCGGGGAAAAGGAAAATCAGAAATGGTGAGAATAATTTATTTTTGTAAAATAAATTCGAAGAGTTTTGTATCCATGAAAAGACACGGGATCTTTAAACTGAGAACTTGGATATAAAAAAAACTAAACTAAGGTTCAGCTTTTTGTTGAATTAAATTTTGCAATAATATATTTAAAAAATAATCAAATATTTCGATTATTGTAAGGTTATATTTTTGCTGTAGTTGTAGTTCATTTACATATCCCTAGAGCTGCACAATGGGCTATTGGCGACGGTCTGGGAAACATCCCTGAGGATGATCCGAAGACATGCCATCGCAATTTTGATCCTCTGAGGAGGGGATGGTACACCCGCTTCTGTAGCCCAACGATCTAGCCACTACGTCCAGCACTTTACGGTAGAACAGTTTAACGAGGACCCATACCACGCACCCTCGGACCCTACGCAGACTGATTCAACAAAATATTATCGCCAGTGAATGACAAAAATGCCAGTGACTTCGACACGACAATTGCATTTCCACAATGACGCCCACCACCTCAGGGGTGCCCCCCTTTTAGAGTTCCCCCTTTTTTTATATATATCGCACACTGACCCGCAGCCAGTGACGCTTGAATTCGGTGATCTGCGTGTCTCAGCGATCAGTCCACTGCGGGACATTTAAAGTTATATAAGGTGGTTGTTATCGAAACATTTTGCAGATTCGTTCAAAAATATGTAAAATATAAAATTATAAGAAATGCATACTTCTAATTGTAAAATATTTTAATACAATATTTATCTCCAAATGAACAATAATAATTACAATAACATGAACTAATAATTTAAGAGTTTTTGTTTAATTTAAGGGCTGTTACAGAAATTAACTCACTTTCAAAGCATTAAACTTATACTTTCTGAGAGATTCAAACCCTATCAGTATAATAGTTAGATATTTTAATAAAGCAATACTTACTCTATATAATCATTATATAAAGCTTATATCAACAAACTTATAGAATTAATGAAATAAAAAAGATAGAAATAGGTTGTATTAAAAATAATACTTTAGTATATATATATTTTTTACTGTGAATGACAGAAATTAGTGGTTAACTTCCACCGGAGAGTGTTGACAATGGCATAATAGCTTTGATAAAAGTCCGAAATATATACTAAATCTAGGGAAGTGCCTCTGCCTGGTATACATTTTCCCGGTATACCCTACACTAATGTTTTTTTAAGATTTAGTGCCAGTGTCCGGTGTGCATTTAACCGGTACTCCGAACACTGATGTTTTTCCTAATCTATCCTCAGAAGATATTAAAATATCGAATAAATATAATGTTATCAAGGAATAAATTAATATCAAATCGGATATAACAAATATTTCGGACATTCACCAAAGCGACTATGTGATTGTTGACATTCACCGGTGAATGTCGACATTCTCTTGATATCGGTCATTCACGTTAACATACCTAATGAGCTATGATAACATATATAATAACATATATATGATAATATAATGAGAATTAGGAATTATTGAAATCAAGGAAGAATAAAGATCGTGAAAGAACAGATTAAAAAAAATGTGAAAGGTTTTTCATATTTATGATAAAATATTTCACGACGAAACATTTTGACGGCTAAACTAACTCTTTAACGCTCCATTAAGGGACCCAAATTAATCATAAAGTATTTTACATTTCGAGTATATTTTAAATGTAAATCATATTTTTATAAGCTTTTTAAAAGAAGCTTTTAAAAAAGAAAACAATAAATTAAAACAATCATAGTTTTTTTGTTTCAAAAAATTTATTTTATCCTTGTTTAATTATTTATTTATTTTTACCCGAATAACTTTTGGGTTAACTTTTATGACGAACACAACGAGAGAGTTGGTGACTTCGTGTACATTTTTATCATAATTACAATCTCCTACTAAATTGAGTATTTTTAAGGAATCGCCCATAAAAGAGATACTAAATGGAAATTAAGGAGTAATTTGTGACATCCTAAAGTGAGGGAGGGCATTTCAGGAGAATCGTCAGCTTAACAGCCTTATGTGGGCTATAAAGGAGAAGATGTTTTTTTTTTCTTCTCAAGATGGGGAGAAGAACGTGATTTTCATTAGGGAATCAAAATCTATGTTGTTTTTCTTCATATTTCACACCTAATAGACTGTTAGCTTCCGTTCCTCCTTTGATTAACAACTTCTCTATTACGAGATCCATGGCAATTTCACCAACCATGGCTCGGCAATAGAAAACATATTTAAAGTGAAACTTTTTATGTGCAGGAAAGACTAGGTCTGGTAAGTTACATGCAGTCACTAGTTTTATTATTAGACGCACTATAATCTTAATTATCAGGCGATACTCTACACTGCAATATTGTTTTTACTCTACTCTTTGCACTTGTTTACCTTCGGGTATCAATTGATTGGCATTGTAATGCAATACGTTAAAATAAATAACATATGAATGCAAATAGGAAGTATATGAAAAATCTAAATAAAAACCGATTACATGCGTGTTTAAATATAAAAGTATTGCATATAAATTCGTGCAAAACCTGTCCTTCTTAAAAAACTACAGTGCGTCTTATAATGTGGTCTAATTATTATAATAACACCTGATATAATAAATATTATATTTATATAATATATCGTCAAATTTATAGTATATATCGTCCAATTTATATTATATATCGTCCAATTTATATTATATATCGTCCAATTTATTTTATATATCGTCCAATTTATATTATATGTCGTCCAATTTAGCCAATTGATGCATGAACGTAAACAAGGGCAAACAGGTTTCAGTCTCGTAAAAATAATAAACACCTGATAATTAAGATTTTGCATAGACTCTTATAATTGGGCCAGGTTGTTTATCTATAATAAAGTCATTGTAACAGAGTATCGTAATTAAATAATTTTTTAACTCTGAAGTGTTATCCTCATCTTTATGTGATAAAATTTTGAATTACAATGGAGTTTTTGAAGCCTTTACATCTGTTTATTTTTCGATTGATTCAATTCATTATCTTCATGCTGCGTCTTTCTTTATCTTTTAACACTATTTTAAATATTTCTTTCCTAAAATTAAACTACAATAAAAAAAGTGAGGTTATTAAAAGAAAAAGTTTGTTTTCATAACATACGAATTCTACACAAAATAGTTCATTTATAATAAAAAGTGAAAGTCTCAATTCTCCTCTTAAGATGAAAATCGATTAAACTTTTCACTTTGTTTTCGAACTGCATCATCAGAACAGTTTAGAGAAGGCCCCAAAAACTCCGTGTCGGAGAACTGACCCCTTGTATGTTCGCTATAAGTAATCATTAATAAATTTTCTTTATGAATCTATTAATAAAGTTCTAATATCTTGAACAACTTAAAATTAAACTCGAATGCAATATCCAATATTTCTTTTTTAAAATTGTTTATAGTTTTACAACTTTTCATGTTCTATTTGCTTGTTAGCTGCTGTTATATAATACTGTTGTTATTTAATGTTTTGTCACATTTTGACCAAATGCATGTTTTATAATTTTTCTAAATTGTTTTTGGCAGAAAACATAAGCTGTCAATGCAATTCAGGAGGAAATTTGGATCAACTTTTACTCGTTTTATCTTAATGTCTAACATCCTAACTCTTTAAATACAGTATACTTTCGATATCTCAAAGTTGAAGGGGAGCTAAAAATATTTTTAGTACCTATTAACACTGCACTAATCACTATTATGAAAATAGTGCCTATTACCAAAAGTAAACACCATTGGTGTCAATAAAAAAAATATGACGATTTTTACGGTTCCTTATAACAACATAACCAATTACGGTATACTCTCGATATCCTGAAGTTGAAGGGACGCTAGAAAAAATTCAAAGACAGCAAGTTTTTGAGATAAATTCAAAACTAAATATGTTCTAAAATATCACTCTAAAAAGTTGAGTCATGAAACATAAGAATAACTACTATTAAATGTATATGTAATGATAGTTGACTGTAAGTCTAATAACAACAATGATAATTTTATTTTTAAAAGTAAGACAAAAATAATTATTCATTTAATTTTGTTCGAAAAAATTGAATTTCTATTTCGAAAAATATTTAACGTCACAAGGTTTTGAGTAGAAACTCTTTGACATAGGAATTCAAATTAACATCAAACGTATATACAATGACAAAGAGAAAAAAAAAATTTTTTTGACATAACAAGGTTTCGAAATATCGAGAGTATACGGTATATAACTGTCAATAATGAATTTTCTCAAATAAACTATAAAACAAATAAGTTAGTTTATGAATTAATCTAAGTTTATGACCTGGAATTAAAATAAAGTCGGACCTCTATTTAACGAAGTCGCTAAATAAAGTTAATAAGTTCGATATATGGAAAATCATTTAAAAAGAAAATCCCTTTCTGAAATACTTAAACAATACAAAACAAGTTTTTAATTCATAAACACAAAAACACAAGACATAATTAAACTCCACTTAATTATCTTGTAAACTCGTATCTAGAACTCATTTTATAAATCTTAGCCCTAAAAGAAATCTGCATGGAAAACAAGAATAGAGCAAAACATTATCCAGTGTTACATACATTTTAAACTAAAAATAGCTACATTTATGTATAAAATTATAGCTGTATTTATTATAAAAGTAATTTAAACGTACATTACATCATGCGTTCTTAAATTTAATGGCTACTGATAAAATCCGTTTATTTTGTCCGAGTTTTTAGTTTGAAATGCACACAAAAAGGAATAGGAATTTTACTGTTTTCTCTAAGAGTTAAGTGGCTTCGAAATTCAATTCAAGGTTATTTCCCCCATAAAATACGTTAACAAGTTCGAAATGTTACGAAATATTTTAGGGAATAGGGAAAGTGAATCTCAAAGAAAAGTTCGGTAATTAGAAAATTCACTTCGCTATTTGGAAATTATTTTACGAAGAAATTTTCAAAACGTTCTTGGTTCTTCGAAAAAAATCGAAAAATAGAGAAATTCGCAAAATGGAAGTTCGTTGAAAAGAAGTCCTTCTGTAATTTTCTTTCTGTATAAAGTGTGTTTCTTAAACGCTTTGAATCAAAATAGTTTTATCTCTTCTTATAAGAAGCCATCCCGTTAATTGGTTAAGAGTATTCTTCTAACGATTATTTAAATGCCTCTAGAATTTATTCTTCTTTCCTTTTTGGAAGTCTCATTGTTGAAGTAGGTGGTGATGAGCATTTAAACTCACGATGTCAGAGCGGGAGTGATTAGGAATCTGGTAATGAATACATTTAACGTTAATGATGCGACCAAAAACAGTCCCCCTTATTTAATTACTATGCATGAGTCTGTCCGACAATTTTAGGGGTTGCTGCACGCGCATTCATTCCTTCGAAACTTCGCCAAACAGCAACAGTCTTCATATAAAGCCTGTTTTTATCTAAGGGCACCCCTTTCAAGATTTCGTGCGTCCTTAAAGCGAAATGAAATGTAAATTTTATGTGTCAAACTCGAAAAAGAAAGCCTTCAAAAAAATTTAACCCTTTTGTTATTTTGGCAAAAGAAAGAAGCTTAATTCTTTCCAGATAACAATGTTTACTTTTCATATCAGACTAAAAAAAATCAATATTAGAAGTCTCGACTTCATGAACTTGACATAGAGAAACCGAAAAAGATAGTCTGAATAACTTTTATTCTAATGACTGAATTTTTGATTTTCATTCTAAGTGCCAATTTTAATGAATTGAAGAGTTGACTTAAATAAGTTTAATTAACTATTGAATTTAAGCAAACAAATACTTCTTTAGTGAAACATTTAAAATGTCAAAATTTTCAAAAAAAATTTTTGCGCAGAAACTGTTCAAATGATTATGTTCAAATTTTTATTTTGTCACTCAAAAGTACGCAATTTAAAATTACACGGAAAATTTCTTACAGTTCAATTATTTTTACTACTGTTCAACCAATAAAAAACAACTATTAGAATTTTTTTGTCCGAAATTATACTTTTTATGATTCAAAATTTAAGACAAAAATTTTTAGTAGGTTTTTTTTTTTTTTTTTTTAAATTTTAGAATTTTGTAAAAAATGTTCCAGATTTGATGAGATAGAGCGATTCAAATAAACGTGTGAAAAAAAGTGATCGAAGTGAAATTAACATAATGGGTCTCAATCATTCCCCAACCTAACCTTATTCAAAAAATTTTGATCACTTTTTTAAATTTTGATGATAAAAAAAAATCAATCTTTCGGGAAAAAAATTTTTTATTCAAAGAAAGTTAATTTTGTGTATGAGCTCATAACCTATTTAATAGCTAACTCACACTAATAGACATACTTGCATCAACTCTTTAAATCATTGAGATATACCCTTAGTATGTCAATATTCTGATCATTAAGAGAAAAATTATTCAGGGGGACAACTTTTTATTTTATTTATTTATTATTATTATTATTTTTGGCTTACTGGACTGAGCGCACCACATAAAATGGAATGCTCTGAATACTTTTTGATCTTATTTACGGATTTTCATGAGCTAATATACGATCGTTATGATTAAAAATGTGGTTTACTATAGCATACTTATGTTAGCATACATAAGTATGCTAATTTATAAGTGAGGACAATGTGTGATGCAAAGTAATTAGACACGAAGACGTACTTTCTCAACAAAAAAAATAACGGAACTTTATTGAATTAAATCTCCAAACATGACACCAAGTCTGGAGAGAAGAGAGATTGAAAGCTTGAACCCTTAAATGTTTCTTCCTTTTACTCAATTTGAACATGACTTTGAAACGATGATGTGAGTGGAGAAATGTTTAGCATGAAAAGAAACAAAGCAAGTTGGGTGGTGGGAAAAAGGGTAAAGGGGTGTCGATGACAGGGGAAGAGGTGAGAGGGTTTATTCATTTTTGTAAAAGCCTTTATCGTGAATAGATATGTTATGTCACTGGTTGACCGCATGGAAAAAAAGAGGGAATAAATGTTTAAAATGGAAAGCAATTTTTTAAAAATTGAATTTTTTTCTTTTAAATATTAAATTTGTTTTTGTTTTTTATTATTTATCGGTTTTAAATAAACTATATTTTTAAAACCTAAAATTAAATCAAAATTTAGCAATTTAAAATTAAATTGACGGTTAAATATTAAATTTGTTATTTATTAATCTTAAATAAGCTATTTTTTAAAAACTTAAAATTGAAAAAAAACTTAGCAATTTAAAATTAAAAAAATTAGCAATTTGAATTTAAAATTTAACATTAAAAAAAATGTGCAATATTAATTTTAAAGAAATTTCTCAATTTAAAATTAAACATTTAAAATGAAAAAAAAAATAGCAATATTAAATTTAAAAAAAATTTAGCAAAGCTTAAAAATTTTGCGGATTTAAAACATAGAAATCTAAGCAGTGTGCTCAAGCAATACGTCCTAAAAGAGATAAGACCGCAACAGGGGTTACCGTGAACAAGAAATTTGATGATCTAGTACTCCTAACATCTTTGGTACTTTTCCCAACCACGCAGCCCGAACGATGTGACATCTTTCTTATTTTGCCTCCACTGCGCAGTTTATGTGCGTAAAGTCGAACTACTATCAGACTAAATATATATACTAAATTGATCCGTGACGGATTAAATGCAGACTAAGTTGATCCGTGCTGAAGCCTTCTCTCTTCGAGAAGGTAAGAGGAATAAAATTCTGGTGAAGCGTTTGGTGATAAAGTATAAATTGGCAACAACGAAAAATCATTTGGAAACTATCATTTGACAAATATATAACTAAACACAAAAAAAACTTTTGAATCAAAATGGAACCTTTTTCATGTAGAATGTTACATGTAAATATTATCTTCGTCTTTGGATATATTTTACAAACTTTACTACTCTGCAACAAATTTTAGTGTATAGTTGCTACCATTTATAGTGTTAAGGTAAACTAAAATATTTCAATGCTCACATTTTGTATTCACTTTTTCATTATGATACTTCTATTTATTTATTCATTTTTTCTTAGGTTGCTTATTGGCAACACATATTTTTCTGCGCATTGAAATCAACTTAATGGCTTCATTGAAAAAAATACTTCGTTTAAAAAAACAAGCGCATTTTTATTTCTATATTCCCTCCAATTCTTTCAAACAATTGTTATTTTGTCAATTTTTCATCATTTCAGCACGAAGACTGCTGTTCTGTATTGAAAAATGAATTCAGTTTACCTCAATACCAAAAATGGTTGCAACTATACTCCAAAATTTTGTTACTATATAGAGGTCGCCACCTCCCACTCACCATCAATCACTGTGGTGGAGATTAGATATCAACAATGCCAACCTTCTGCTATCAAAAGGTACCCAGAGATTAATTACCGTGCCTTATATGCTAGTGAATTGATGCATAATAATCGCTAATGGTAGTTAAGCCACAATCACTATTATTTTTATTTACACAATATAATATTTACAAATTAATAGAGCGCTTTAATACGTATGATATAATGCAGTCCTTGGCCCAATTATTAGACGCACTATAAGATTCTATGTTATATATTAATTATCAGGTGATACTATAACAGCATTATTGTTTTTACGTTACTGAAACCGGTTTGCACTTCTTTACGTTCGTGTATTAATGGGTTAAATTAGACGATAGATAATATAAATTTGACGATTGGATAAATTGGACGATATATCATATAAATATGAAATATTTATTATATCAGGTATTATATTAGTCTATCATAATAATTAGATTAAATTATTAGACCTACTGTAGGGGAGAGTGGGGTCAATTGTAACAGGGTGCGATTGTAACAGAGCAAAAATTTCGAGTGTCTGGTTCTAGATTTGGTTCCTAGGCGGCGCAGAAGGTGCATTTAATAAATCTACGTGTACACCCCCTGCTGGCTACCTTTTTTATATACTTTTGAAAGAGTTACATCACAAAAGATATTTTCTCGCTACGAAAGTACTTTTTTCGGTATTAGAGTATTATATTGCAACAAAGTAATTTTGTTTAAACAAATAAAAATTATTAACCGAATATGTAAGTGGACACCTTAATTAACATTTCAAAAAAAAAAGATTAGTTTTGTTAATTAACTAGCATTGTTTTTAANTACAAACTACTACAGCTGCAATACGTATGATATAAATATGAAATATTTATTATATCAGGTATTATATTAGTCTATCATAATAATTAGATTAAATTATTAGACGTGTTGTAGTTTTTTAATAATGACATGTTTTGCACGAGTTTATACGCAATACTTTTATATTTAAACAAACATGTTTTCATTCAGGAGATTTTTTATATACTTCCTATTTGTATTAATTTTTATCGTATTGCATTACAATGTTGACCCATTGATACAAGAGCGTAAACAAGTGCAAACCTGCGTAAAAACAATACAGCTGTATAGTATCACCTGATAATTATAATTTTATAATTATCAGGCGTATCATAAAATATGCCCGGGGACTGTATATACTTTTCAGTCAACACTTTTATAACGCCAATGAACTGAATAGTTTGTTTCGAATAATTTCGATGATTTGCGTATCGCGAAATTCGAATTTGTAAGTATAGGAGAGTAAGAAAAAGGCGATGAATCGCCAACACTTGATGGAAACGGTGGTTGCCTTTAAACAAAAGGTGGACTTTTAAAACTAATCACTGTATGGGAGAGACACTGAATAGATGTCCATTTACGTTAATGGTTTTCAATCTCCTCGCATAAATCGGCCATCTTGTTAAAAAGGAAGCGTTTCAATTTCCGAATCTCTTCTCTGGAGAATCATAGAAGAATAGGTTGATTGCCCCCTTTTCAAAAGAACAAACGGCAGGCAGCTTACTTAATGTGTGCGACGACACAAGTAATTGCCGAGAGGTGTGGGATATTTGAGGCCCCCGAGCCGCAGATTCCTTATTACGCAACATTTTCTCTCTTTCCTTCCTTCGATTACAATTGAGTTGGAGACTTTCCGAGGGTTTCAGTAAATGGATTTAGGTTTCAAGTACTAACCAACAAGATGAACTTTCCAGAAAAGAACAACAAAAAAAAGATTTAATTATGCCATTGTATTGTGTTTTTACCCAGCTTGATATAAATACACTTATTGTTTGGTACAATAATTTAAAATAAATTTCAATTCGGCACTTGCACTTCAAGAAGAAGATCATGGATAACCACACATGTGACCTACAGTCACTGGCCAAATTATTAGAAGTACTATAAGATACCATGTAAAATCTTAATTATTGGGTGAAACTATACAGCTTTGTTGTTTCTACTCGACTGATTGCCCTTGTTTATGTTCGTGTATCAAATGGTTGAATTAGGTGATATATCATATAAATTAGACGATATATTATATATATATAGAGAGAATATTTATTATATCAGGTATTATATTAGTATATTATAATAATTAGATGAAATTATCAGACGCTCTGTAGTTTTTTTAATAATGACATGTTTTGCACGTGTATATAGGCGATACTTTTATATTTAAACATACATGCAATGGGTTATTATTCTGGAGATTCTTTACATACTTCCTATTTGTATTTATTTTTAACGTATTGCATTACAATGTTAACCAATGGATACACGAACGTAAACAAGTGCAAACCGGTTTCAGTCATGTAAAAATAATAGAGCTGTCTAGTATCACTTGATAATCAAGATTTTACATGGAATCTTACAGTTAGTCTAATAATTTGGCCTAAACCTAATGAGTCTAATAATTTCTCAACCTCTAAAAAATGGTTTCACCTTAACCTCCCACTAAAAATTATGATTCTGGTGAAGTTTTGGGAAACATTATGATGCTTCAGGGAGTGGAGAAGTTCTCCTCTCTGGGGGTGGAAATATTTTTTTAATAAATTGCTAAATCTCACAAGAGAATTTAATATATCAAACCTCTATTAATATCTCGCTTCTATTTTTCTCCATTGAAATAGTGCGAGAGAGAGATTTCCAATGCAACAAATAATTATTGCGATACTCATAATTTTTTTAAATTTATTTCTTTACGGAGGCATTGTAGGCAAAGAATTTGTTCAAAGCTTTTTCTAGTTTACGAATATACTATTAAAAAAAATTTCATCCTGAACCAAAAAATAATAAGCATGCAAAGAAATGGATTTTTCCAGCTTTTTCTTAGAAAGAAACATATTTCCTGGGGGCAAAATTTTTGACCGTAAAATTGATTACTTAAAAATGATTGCGTAAATAATGATCACGTAAAAGTGATTACGTAAAAAAAATGATTACTTGAAAAATGATTACAAAAGGGAAAAAATTATTACAAAATGATTGCTTATAAAAATGATAACAAAATGATTACTTATAAAAAAATTATTACAAAATGAAATTTCTTGTTCAGCAACACAAAAAACATAAGTTTACAAAAAATAAAACCTCCCGCCTGTTTTTCCAAGTAAAATTTTAATTGCCTAGACAAATAATGAATAAAAAAAATCAGAACAAATAATGTAATATTACCTTAATTAAATAGTATTGTCAGCAACTGTTACTTTCAAAAAAATTATTTAAGATGGTATTAAAATTGAAAATTCAAGTACGATTCTCCATCTAACTGTATTTCAAACTGGAATACCATGCAGTACTTTTTTAAGGAGCCCCCATTGAATATCGCTGATCTTTCTCAACGCAATGAGACTTTATTTGAAGCTTACTTTTAAGTGAAACGGGCACTTTAATGCGTCTCCCAAGTGCAGAAGGGGAGAGATATCATTCCTTTAGCGTAAAGTCGTAAAAATCCGGATTTCAGAAATGTTCTAGCGGAAACTGTTTTTTTTAGAAGTAAGATATGTGTATATGGAGATTCTGACAAATCCTGAAGAATGGACATTCCGCCCCTACCATTAACTTCTCCTGTTGACTTTGACTGTAAAAGGGATATTTTGACCCTATACGGGCATATATACAAATCTGTACGATAAAAAAAATTAAGGGATCCAGAAAACAAAAAATTAAATAAAATTATAATGGTGTAAGAAATGTTTGAAAATTAATTAATGGTGTTTGTAAACCTTTTCTGAATTTTGTAAAAAAAAAGCATGCTTTTATCTCAATTAAAACGAGAGCTGTTCAGGATGTTTACTCAGAAGAAAGTACACTATGAGATATATATACACATATATTTTAAAAATAAACTTTTTTTTTACTTCTTTTTAACTATTACAGAAAAATTAATAATTTATAATTAGTTTTATATAAAAATATATATAACTAAATATTACGCCATAAAAGGTTAGTTGTACCGAATTTTCAATTCCAATGTTCTCCTATATATTGGACGCTGAATCTCAAGAAGATATTGAGAATCGTATCAACGAAATTTATCCATATTCGTGGACAATGGTCATTGAAAATTTTGATCAAAGAATACGGATGCGCCACAGAGAAGGGCGATATATGCTTCTCTTTCCATAACACAATTTTGAAAGTAAAGAATCGATAAAAAATTTCTTGTTTTAAATTAAAACCTCCTGTTACTACTTCAAGTCAATGAATTTCAACAGCCTATTTGTTTTAGATTAACTGAATTTTATTTAATGCTGATTATTGTTTGTTAACCAGAACTGCTCATCGCTTCTATCGTTTTGTTTGAAGAAAGCAATGCTTGAGCAGTATGCTTTCCATGATTTCTCACATCATGAACATAAAACCCCATCAGATAAGCGTGAGCACCAAAAAAAAAACAAAAAAAATGAATGACTGCAACACCCTTTAGGTTGACTCACATTTTCCTTCCTGTATCTGTACAACTGTTTCTCCGCCTGAAGCAGCTTTATGCAGGAAAACGGGTAAAAGCCCTTTTAGGGACACTTTTATCACGCGTTGTTTATTAGATATTTTTGCAACAAAATTGACATATTTATTTAAAAAAAAGTGCTGATTTTTTAAATGTTATCTCACCTTAACCGTTTGAGTGCTGAAGAGTTTTCTTATATATATGATAATAGAGAGGA
The DNA here is from genome assembly GCF_043381705.1 of Parasteatoda tepidariorum. NCBI lineage: Eukaryota > Metazoa > Arthropoda > Arachnida > Araneae > Theridiidae > Parasteatoda > Parasteatoda tepidariorum. The sequence goes on from NC_092205.1 coordinate 99,141,964, forward strand.
ATGAAATGCGTAGTAATTTTTTTTGGAGAACAATAGAAATGGTTATAATTAACACTAATTATTATGTTTATTAACACTAATTGTTAGGTTAATTACGAAAATTATACTAACCAACAGCAGCGTTTCCGCAATTTCGGTACAAAACAAGAGAAGCGCTATCCGCATTTTTGGCACATAACAAGCGAAGCGCGATACAGCTTCGCAGCACTCAAACGGTTAATATAAATAACCTTTTCTTACTAAGTCAATACGATTTTAAAAAACGAAAAATAATTTCTAAAAAGCGTTTATTTCATTTGGGATTCAAACTATGCAATTGGAAACACGTATTACTTGATCAACACACGTTATCGCCAAAACATTTACACAATTATTATGAGTCAAAAATGATCTTTATGATTACTGTTCTCTTTACTTACTTAATAAGGGCAAATTTTTCTGTTACGAATTTGCTTGTTGTGATGGTGTCATAAAATAAGTATTTTTTTAAAGATTGGTGTATCTTGGATTCGTTTTTAAAAAAATAAAATTGCCCTAAACATTTAAAGAAATAACTATTGAATTTTCATTTGTCCCAAATACTTGTAATCTTAAATTACTTTTATCTGAATTGTTTTTTAAAAAAAAGCATTTAAGGAAATTATAAATAGCAATATTATAAATATTTGATCAAGTATTAAATACATTTTTTTTTAATTTCAGTAAAAACGAACTTTACCTCTATAAAGTAAAAAATGAATAGAACTAAAGAACATTTCTTTTGAACAAAGCATGTGCTTACACATTTGACACCCTCAAAATATTCCCAGACAGCTCATTAGTCAACTATGACCAACACACTCTGACCCTCCCACATCTCGTGGGAAACAAGTGTGGACTTAATGGATGTTGACAAGTGGCCACTTCCATCACGTGACGCCTTTCATACCTATGTTGTCCGGAGATTTCTTTTTACAGATATCTCCCTTTCTTGCTTCAAACCCCAGTTTTTTGACATTATACCCTCTTTTTAAAGAAATGTGAACACGATTTTTAAATTCAGAAAAATTTACGAAATGGAATTTTCTCAGCGGATTAGAGGAATTCTTTGTTTTTAAGTAAACTATAAACGATTCAGTTTTTTGAAGATAACATCAGTGGTGTATGCTAGCTTATAGCTCTAATAAAAAATTGTTTATTGCGCGTTCTGTATTACTTAATTATTTTTTATTCGTTATTCCTAAGGCTCCTCTCATTCAGGGGCTCCAGTAATTAATTCCTGGTTATCTAATTTAATATTTTATTATAATAAACTGATTAATTTAAATATTTTATTACGATAAGCTAATTAACTTAAATATTTTATTACGATAAGCTGGTTAAATTAAATATTTTGTTACGATAAGCTGGTTAATTTAAAATATTTTGTTATGATAAGCTGCTTAATTTAAAATATTTTGTTATGATAAGCTGGTTAATTTAAATATTTTATATGATAAGCTAAAGCAGCAATACATACAAACAGACAAAAAGCAAAAAACCTATCTAAGGAAAATATTTCTGGTTGCAATATTTTTTTCTACATTGAAAATAAATACTTCAAGAGTATAGTCAGTCATAAAAGTAAATCATGCTCATTTCATAAAAAAGTACAAATCACGCTATTGCATTTTCCTAAATAGAGGAAAATTAAAATATTATTGGATAGAGGAATAAGCTAGAGTGTGAATACTTCAATGGGTCGATATTTCGATAGTTGATTGAAGAAATGTAAAAATACATTTTTAACACCTGAAACGTTTTTTACATTAAAGTTACACTCAATTTAAGTTAAAGTTAGCAAGACTATTTTAGTTCCTCAATGAATTAGTACATTCATCCCTAAAACACTATTCAAAAACAAATACTTAATTTTAAAAGAAAATAATAATAATATTTTTTTGATATCAAGTCAACTTACATTTTTAAATATATTCAACGCACGCTTAGTAGTGTTTAGGTTATAATTTAAATGCTTAGATTTGGAAAATTGAAATTATAGTGATAGTATTCTCTATCATTAAATTTCAAACTTTCTTACTCATTTATTGCGTTTATCAAATAGTATATTTAATATAAAAATAAATATTGCTAGACTTAACTCATTATATTAATTTCAGGTTCCAAAAGGGAAAATAAATTTAACACCATCTTTCATCTTCTTGGATTCTCTCCAACTTCTTGGAGTCAGAATATTAATATTTTTATATATATTTTCCTGTTACAATTTCATAGAACACTTCGTTGTTAAAGTTTGGTTAAATTCCATTAATTTTCTTTTTGGATTTTAGATAATTTTAGCATAATTTGTAAGAAATATGACATTTGATTCATAAAGCTTAGCATTACATTTTTACTAATAGTGAAATAAAATTTATCATTTATGAGATGCTTTTCATCAAAGAAGTTCTTTCGAGTACTTTTTTTATCATTAATAACAAAGAACCGCAACATAAGTTAAATATTTCAATCGTCTGAATCTCGAAAGCGTATGTTTTTGATAATTGAAATGTACAACTTATCTGCCGCTCACCGAAATATTGGTTCAAACCTGAACCATAATAAATTATGCTGCCAATATTGGTACCTATTCATTTATTGTTACTCTATTGGTATTATTTCAATATATTGGTAGATATTCAAGGTACCAATGCATTCGTAGAATTGAATAGGTATTGCTAATATTTGTACTTATTTTTTATAGATAATATGATATATTTTGGTGAATATTCAAGATACCTGCCAACTCTTACGCATTTGGCGTAAAATTTTATTTCTATATTTAAAGTGATAGTAAAGTGTATGCTTTCTATATATTTCTTGCATTTATAAACTTAATTTATATTCTTATAATTAAGATGCTTACATTCTTATGTACTTTTAATTTATATACTGATATAGTTCTTGTTTGTATTTACTTTTAACGTATTGCATTACATTTTTAACCAATTAATACACGAACGTAAACAAGTGCAAACTGGTTTCAGTCGCGTAAAAGAAAAAATGCTGTATAGTATCACCTGATAATTAAGATTTTACATAGAATCTTATAGTGCGTCTAATAATGTTAGTATATCAATTAGTTAACATTGTAATGCAATACATTAAAAATATATTAATGCAAATAGGAAGTATATAAAAATCTCCTGAATAAAAACCTAATACATGCGTGTTTAAATATAAAAGTATTGCCTGTAAATTCGTGCAAAACATGTCCTTATTAAAACACTACAGTATCTCTCAAAATTTGTCTAATTTTATAATAATATAGTAATATAATACCTGATATAATAAATATTTCATATTTATATATCCTCTAATTTGCCCTATCGTCGAATTTATATTAAATATCGTCCAATTTAACCAATTGATACACGAACATAAACAAGTGCAAACCGGTTGCAGTCGCATAAAAACAACATAGCTGTATAGTATCACGTGATAATTAAGATTTTACAAAGAATCTTACAGTGCGTCCAATAATATGGCCATGGACTGTAATTGATCTAATCTATTTATGTTTTATATGTCCATAAATAAGTTGCTAAAGGGGGGTTCATTCATTTGAGAGGCAGGAGATGCCCCCTTTACAGGAGGAGAGGGCGCCACCGAACAGCCCCTTGTAGACACACACACACAGTGGCACTCTTCTATCATAACTGCACCAGAACATCCTGGAGTTCCGTCCCCGGACTTTTCTATCCGGAAAACAGTGGTGAAACGGGATTTTTCTCTTCTTCTTCGGGAAATGCAGCGGTTTGTTCCGACGGGACAACCATCATGCCAAGATCATTTCTGGTGAAGAAAGCTAAATATCCTGCTGACCATGGTAACAGGTGGCCCCACAGGGAGTCCTCAAGGGGATCCCCTGCACCCCCTTTCTTCACGGTCACATACAGAAATGGTAAGTTCGATTTCATCCAGTATATTATTCCATGCCCAAATTCAAAGTTGCATGAAAATAATAATAATAGATAGGTTACCGCTAAATTATCAGATAATCCAGCTAATCTGCAGATAAACTAGAGTGATCCTTTGAAGTGCCAAAAAAATTTTTTCACTTCAAAGTGCCATGGTAGTCTGCAAGCTACCTATATGGTACAGTGGTAGCAAATTTAAAGTGTAAAATATTAAAAAAAAAAAACTAAAAATACATTTTTAAAAAAAAAATAAAACTATTTTAAAGAAGTGGTACTTTTAAAATTCAAATATGAAAAAAAATACTGCATCGTTAATATCGTTTTTATAACTTATATTATTGAATGCATGATTAATCAGAAACTAACAAATTAAAATATTTCCAAAACAAACCAACTTGGTAACTGAAATACGAACTAATTTAGAAAAATACGATGTTTTCTGAAACTGTTTTTATTTATTAATTTTCAAACCTGGATCCGTTTATGCGATTGATCAGCAGGATTGGCAGATACAAGAACAATTTAAAACCTACTCTATATAAATACATAAATATAACATAGCACTTTTCTTAGTAACTAGGCGGCTCAGCCCCTTATTCGCTGTCGCTCACCAATCACAATAATTGTAAGAAAAAAACAGCTCACATAAAATCTATGTATAAAAGGTGTAATTAATTATTCATTTAAATTATATGAACTTAAACGGGTTAAATTCTGCTGCTTACGCTATTAATCCCACGTCCAAACATTTCCTTCGTGATTCGATTAAGATCTATTTGTGAATAATTTTGCTTATTAGTAATTCCTTAACCTAACATTCAAAATTAAATTTATATTGCTATAACAAATTTGATGTGTTCACAACAGTAATGGAATATTAAATACAATTAAATACTAATGTAAAGTTCTTAATAATTTAACGAATCCATTTAACTGTGATTTATAATATTATATGAATATAATTCTCACCAAAAAATAATAGTTGTAAAACGGTTAATAAGTTTAGACACAGATTTAAAGCAGTTTAACTTAAAATGTAGCATAAAAAGGTTATATCATACTATAAGATTTTAAAACAACTTTTTAGTTTTAAAATCTTATTTTAGAAAGCGATCAAAATCGAAAACAATAATAGCAGAGTAGAATAAGAAAAATATTACAGGTACTTTAAGTAAAAGATACAAAAATATGTTGTTGGAAAATAATATAATTTAAGATTTAATTATGCTGATGAGAGAGTGACAACCAAAAAAAATATGAAAATTAATGTGAGAAAACTTGTTCCTACCATGTGATTTTTCCAGCCAATAAAAATTCACTGGCAACAACGGATTACTGTGTTGCAAAAATAAGCTTTCATGTTTAGAGACATTTTACAGTGGGACCAATATGAATAGAAAAACAATTTGTAGCTTTTGTTGTGCGCTTAAAAATGCATTCAATTATTTTCTATTAATTTTTCCATGATAAATCCTTTCATAATTTTATCTTCTTTCGATCTGATTGAATCAAATCCGTCTCTATGTATTTAAATAGAACTTTTTAGCTCATCTTCGCATGGTTAAAATTTGCATTCTTTACTGACTCAATATTATAACACACAATATGTATAATTTATAAATGTCTTAAATAATATCAGTTCCGCAAAAACTATATATCTTTATTTTTTTGCAATATAGGGTAAGCTAACCAGTGAAGGAACACTTAAGCTTCGCTTGCCTTTTAAAAAATCATATTAATTTCAAAATTCGTAATTTTTTTTTAAATGACAGTGTCAACATATTTGTTACTAATTGCAAATTACGCAAAATTTTTTTAGAGAACTTACATAATATTGCTTTAAAGTTTTGGAGGTTCAAATAACAAGTAGTAAGAAGACCCAGTGAAGGAACGGCTCTTACCAGTGAATGAACACCCAGTAAAGGAACACTTAATTTTGGTAATTTTTTAATGCTCTATATGAATTTATAAGCCATACAAATATTTAGAAACATGCCAACTTGAAATTATTACATATAAATACTTGTAAAATGTTAACTTTTTTTTGTAATCATGAATTAAAAATTAAGGTGTCAACATATTAACACATACTGTTCATTCATTGAGAAATCTATGCCCAGTAAAGGAACATGCCTGCTCCCTCACTGCTTGGAAGTTATTTTTCGTATTTTTAACATACTTTTGATCCAGAACATCACTAAAGGTACAAGAAAATTGAAGTTTGTCTTACATTTTCATTAATTTAGAAAAAAAAAAACAGTAAAGGAACACTTGTTCCTTCACTGGTTTTTCATCGTTTGGTGATCCAGTGAATAAACACCCCCTTATCTGAGTACTTTACTATGCTATGATGCTTTAAAAAAAATAAAACGTAACTTCAATAACTATATTTTGAATTCACTTTTTCACAGTGAGAAAAATAAGACTACTACATGCAATTAATTCCACTTCAAACATATAAATACAAATACTAACCTTATAATTTTTTCAAAGAAACAAGGTGTTACAGAGATAATAACAAATTCAAAAATTTTTCCAGAGAAGTCTATTTGACCAGGTAATCCAAAACATTGCTAGATGACTTCCTATTGTTTGGCAGTAAGCTATTGTTACCAATCAATCTAAAGAAAAACTTTCAAATTCTTATTTTTAATCAATATATATGAAATGTTCCTTCACTGGGTAGTGTTCCTTCACTGGTTGGTTTACCCCATATATGGTGTTTATTTTTCTGTAAAATAAGTCAGTCGTTGTTGGGAATACATACAGTCTCTTGCCAAATTTTTAGACGCACTATAAGATTCTATGTAAAATCTTAATTATCAGGTGAATACATCTTCATTGCCTTTATGTGACTGAAACCGGTTTGAACTTGTTTATGTTAGTGTATCAATGTGTTAAATTAGACGATATATAATATAAATTTGACGATTGAATAAATTATACGATATATTATATAAATATAGAATATTTATTATATCATGCACTATATTAGTATATTGTAATAATTAGACCAAAATATTAGACGCACTTTAGTTTTTTAATAACTACATAATATGGTCATAATATTTCAATATAACTAACGATATGGTAATAATATATCAGTATAACTAATAATATGGTCAGGGTCTGTAAGTGCTTAAAACATTTCGAGTTTCATTTTTCTTTAAAAACAAAAATTACAAAGGGACGAAAAAATGCGATATCCGGTCTTAAAGATTATAATAAATAAGTATAAGCATTTCTACGCTTCATGGTATTTTTTTTAAAAATCCTAGAAATGAATTTTCCGCCATTCACTTTATAATTCACAATTTTATGTGAAATATTACGCCCAAAGGGAATGTATTGAAATCATGTCAATCTTCAACATCTTAACGATTATTGATTCGGAGGCAACAGTCAAAGCATCAACAAGTATAAATTCAATTGTATGCGCAACGTGCACTAAGCATCCTGGAATCCAGTGCAAAGATAATAGCATATTTGTTACCCCAAAATCAGTTTATTCTATAGAATATCTGGCTAATAAACATATTAAGCTAGAGTGATCCATTCAAGTGCCGAAACATTGTTTCATTTCACAAATTACGTAGGCAATCTGCACATTACCCACTATTCCCTCGTTAAAAGGAAAATAAAACCTTTGCTGGAATAACAGCTGTACGATTAAATTAACATTATCACGATTAAAATTATCGTAATGCTCAAATTAGCATTATTAATACGATTAAAATTATTATGATTAAATTAACATTATTATTACGATTAAAATTATTATAATGATTAAATCAACATTATTATTATTACGATAAGCATTATTATAACGATTAAATTAACATTATTTCTCGCTGTCTGAAAAATGAAGTTGCTACAATCAAATAATTAGTTGATACAATCAATCAATCGATTACTTTAAAAACTATAATACAGAAACTAAAAGGGTTTGCAATGCTATTATATCATTTATTTTTTTTAATAAATAAACAATTACTTAAATAATATTTACGTAAAAATAACTAATACGTAAGTAAATAAATAATTACGTAAATTGGGTTAACAATCATATTTGTTAACCCAAAATCAGTTATTCTATAGAATATCTGACTAATAAACATATTAAGATAGGGTGATCCATTCACTTGCCGAAACGTTATTTCGTTTCACAAATTACGTAGGCAATCTGTGCATTACCTAGATTTGCACATTACCTACTGGGCATTTGTTAAGATGAAAATAAGATCTTTGGTGGAATAACAGCTGTAGGATTAAATTAGCATTATTATTACGATTAACGTTATTACTATTACGTTATTATAAATGAACATAACTCGCTTTTTGAAAAATGAAGTTGCTACAATCAAATAATTAGTTAATAGAATTGTGGGAAAAGTTGTTATCGATCATGTCAACCTTCATCTATGAAAAAGAATGCTAACATAGGATCCGAGTGAACATGTCTTATATGCTTGTGAATTGGAATTGTATTTCTGTAGTGGTAGATACACAGTATACTCCAAAACCAAAATTTCATCTGTGAAAGAATTCGATGAACGGGATACCACTAGTTGATTCATCGCTGTTTTGTGAGAAGCCAGGAGAGCTGTATTAAGATCACCGTACTTTTGAGTGATGATCGGGAGAGCTGTATTAAGTTCACAGTCGTGGTCGCTCCTGTGTTGCCATTAGCAGTAGAGTCTATACATTGTACGTCGTGTGTGATCGAGACTGAGTAGCAACAGCGCGAGGAGGTAGATAATGTCGCAGTCACAAGTAGCGAGTCAACTGTTCAATGTAGACCATCCATCGAAGTAGGCGTTTTCAGATCAAAGTGGGCGTTACTATTAAGACAGGCGTGCTCATATCGAAGTGGGAGTTTCTGTCAAGGTAGGCATGTTCACATCACGTGCGAAGGTCACCCATGTGGGGATGGTAGCTATAGACAATGTCAACCTTCGTCTATGTAAAGGTACCCCAACATAGAATCGAGTTAACATGTCTTATATACTACTGAATTGGAATTGTATTTTTGTAGTAGTAGATACACTTTAAAAGCTATAATACAAAAACTGAAACGGTTTAAACTGTTATTACAATAAAGTAGATTAACCTAATGCCATTTATTTTCTTCAAAAAAAAAATTATTACGTAATTAAATACAATCAAACAATCATCAAATTAGTTAATAGAATAAGGTTAACAAAAAATTTTAAATTTGAGGATAACAAAAAAAATTTTAGATACAATTTGCAAAAAAATTTAGTCGAATAGTTCCTGAAATATCGAATTTTAAATATGATATTCGCATTAATAATTAGACTGATTTCGCTCACATTTAGTATTTTGGCTTCCAAAATTACATTCTAATGTTTTTTTAACTGACGTAAAAAATTTTATACCTTACAATCCAAAAACTTTTCAACTATTATTGAAATAATATAGATATATATTTATTCATTCAATACACTTTATACCTCAAATATTTCTATTCTTAACATGCCTCTTCATTCAATTTGAAAAAGACCTAACCTTCCCCATTTCCTTTTTTAACGTATTTAATCGAGTTCCTCTAACGATCATTTCCCCGTTATATTTCAAGCATTACAATTCTGGCTAGTATTTCTATTTAAAATTCACAATTAATGGCCGATTCGAACTGCGGACACATAACGAATCGTCATTTGGCAGCATTAGAACATGCTAACTTTTTCTTATTCATTTCAAGCAACCCTCAATGTTTTTAAGCTTCGACTTAATTATTCTCTATTAAATTACATTTATAGAATATATTACATACACAATCCCTCTCCAAATGATTAGAAGCACTATAATATTCTATGCAAAATCTTAATTATCAGACTATACTATACAGCTTTATTGCTTTGACGCGAGAGATTTGCACTTGTTTACGTTCGTGTATCAAATGGGTTAAATTAGACAATATATAATATATATTCGACGATTGGATACATTAGACCAGGGGTCGCCAAACTTTTTTGATTATCGACCCCTATATAATTTTTCGAAATCTCCATCGACCCCCGCAAAAGTAATTTTCTGTTNCACGAGTTTATGTGCAATACTTTTATATTGAAAAAAAACATTCAGGAGATTTTTAATGTATTTCCTATTTGTAATTATTTTATACTTATGGTATTACAATGTTAACCCATTGATACACGAACGTAAACAAGTGCAAACAGGTTTGAGTAGCTTCTAAACAATAATTCTCCATAGAGTATCACCTGATAATTAAGATTTTACATAGAATCTAATAATTTAGCCAAGGAGTGTAGGGGACCTTGTACGTGAAAACCTGATTATTAGATCAAAAGATATTTCTGATAAATTATCCTATATAATCTGATCACTAGCTAGGTCAGCGGTCGGCAAACTTATTAGCCAAAGAGCCAAATATGAACATTACAACAATTTTTAAAAAAGTTAGGAGCCAAATCTGCTTGTTTAGTAAACTTTTATTACATTAAATAAGTAGTACACTAAATAAAACTAAATTTCATACTTAATAAATATTTATTAATGCGAACAATGTGCTTGCATCTCCTTGGAANACTTTTTTTTTATTCATTTCAAGCAACCCTCAATGTTTTTAAGCTTCGACTTAATTATTCTCTATTAAATTACATTTATAGAATATATTACATACACAATCCCTCTCCAAATGATTAGAAGCACTATAATATTCTATGCAAAATCTTAATTATCAGACTATACTATACAGCTTTATTGCTTTTACGCGAGAGGTTTGCACTTGTTTACGTTCGTGTATCAAATGGGTTACATTAGACAATATATATTCGACGATTGGATACGTTAGACGATATATTATATAAATAGAGAATATTTATTTCATCAGGTATTATATTCGTATATTATAATAATTAGACTCAATTATGAGATGTAGTTTTTTCATAATCGCATTTTTTTCACGAGTTTATGTGCAATACTTTTATATTGAAAAAAAACATTCAGGAGATTTTTAATATATTTCCTATTTGTAATTATTTTATACTTATGGTATTGCAATGTTAATCCATTGTTTTTTTTAATGGAAATATTATTGCGCCTTCCGTGGATATTTGTGCCAGAGCCGCACTTAAGGAGCCAAAGAGCCACATGCGGCTACGGAGCCGCACTTTGCCGACCACTGAGCTAGGTAATGTCCATTTTAACGACTTTCGAGTAGCAGCTATGCATATATCTTTCAATTCAGAGTTCAGCCTAAGAAAACCATCTCTGTTCCGTATATACATAGTTGTACTGAGCATTATTTAGGAAATAAGTATTACCTATTATGGGATTAAGATTAGACACATAAACGAGACAAATAAAAAACAATACTAAATGGATAAGAAAGTATTCTCAAACCTGTATATGTCTGACGTATGGCACAGCTATTAACATTTAAGCTTTCTGATAAGAGCTGTCAGTTAATAACAACTGAATTAACGATTTGAATCAGAAATTATTTTTATTTCGCAAACATTCAAAAATTTTCCTGGATGATTATTAGCACTTAGTATTAAGGTCATTTTCAAAAAATGACCTAAATCTAATCAGTGCTAATAATCATTCAGGAAAAGATTTGAATTCAAAATTTTTGATATCTAATGACTAGCTTTTTATGCGTCAGATACAGCCGTATAGCCATGTCCTAGACATCTTATACCCTTATTTAATTCATTAAACCAACTATTAATTGAAAATAATTTTTATAGTTGTAAAAATTTTGTTATATTTAATATACGGCGTAGATTATCTAATATGCAGTTTTAAAAAGAAATTTGAGTAAAAATCTAAACATTTTAACTTTGTCCGGAGAATATTTCCCAATCAGTGAGCATAATTATTGTATTTAATTATATCTGTCAAGTTGCCAAAATGGGATCCAATGGCTCCCTGGAGGGTCTTATTTTAGATAGGAAAGACATTTTAAAAATTATTATTATATTTATACTATTCTAAGAGAATAAATCTTTAATGATGTAATGATATTTCACATATTATGTAATGTAATGATGATAATGTAATGGTATTTCACATATATTTATTCCGTTGCTAACATAATTGCTTTAAATTTACTGTTATAATGATCATTTGACGTTTTTACGATAAGATTAAGTTATATATTTCCGTTTTTTTATAAGCATTTCTTTCTTCTTTTTTTTTTTTTTAATTGAATCCGTCCAAGTAAATTGACCTGCAATTTTTTTCCCCTCCGTTACTCCTCTATATGTTATGACGTTAAAGATAACTTTATTTATTGTCTTTTAAATTAGTAATTCTTTACATATTCACGTTATTAAAAGAAATAGAGGTAGGGGTCAATATTTGTATGACTAAAATTCAGTCATACGCAATGCAAGAACATTAAAAAGCTCTACTAATAGTCTTCTCCTCTGTTACCTTTGTTCCTCTCTGTTACCAACAATTTATTATTATTAAGCTTTATTTCTTCATTTTATGCATATTAAGCTTTATTTCTCTATTTAATTTAAATAAAGCAATTTTATTGACTTGTAGTGTTAATTTGACCATAATGTAAATTATTTACTGTTTCATGTAATTTTTTTTTATTTAAACATACATTCTGAATATTGGTAAGAGGGGAACATAAATTATTGTTGTTTCTTTACTTAGTGTCGTAAAACGTGCACTGCTGTTTCAAGTTTTAATGCCAAGAAATATTCCAAAGGCAGCAAAACAATTTTTTCAAACACTGACCACTTGATACCATTTAAAAGGATCAAAAATATATAAGAAAATTAAGTTTATTTTTTCAGATAAATACATAAGTTGTGTGTTAAACATTTGAACTGCAATACATTTACGCCAAAGGAAAAATGCGTATATGCCAGGAGGAACACAATGCATCTGCTATTTTGATTCTGATTATTAATACCACTTGGCACAATCTGACTAACTTTTTCTCTAAACAATTGAATTTGTGCTGATTATGTTTCTGTTTATAAGTAAAACTCTAAATCGCCTCCGTCTTATGAATATCCGCAGGAAGTCAACACACTTCGATTTTACATATTTAGAGACTTTTTAAAACATTATAACCATTGAGCAATACGTTATAAACATTGAGCAATGTAAATTAACACTTAAACAAGAAAAAAAACTTTATCAACTCCACACAATTTATTAACACAGAAAGAAACATTTTTAAAAAAATCAAGACAAGTTTGATGAACAGAGGAAAAGAAAGTGAAATACGATTATTAGAAACATCTGCAAATTTTATCAGGTACTCAAACTAGTTTTGATGTTTTTAATCACGCCTTCTTCAATAGGAATTCCTTTCATTTTGATACGTTGTCGTTTCGTCCTCATTTAAGTACTTTTCTGTGAATACCAATTTGTGTATAACTATATCTTCATATTTGGCAAAAGGTAAAAACATTGGTTAAATGTATAGTGATGATAATACACATCTATGGGATCTTTTCCCCTAAATCTTGTATATCAAAATTTTAGTTTTTTTTTTCTCCATAAAACTGCTTAATTTCAGTTAGAAAATATAACAGATGATGTGATCTATATTTAACGTACATAACATACATATTTGGTTATTCTCTCTGCTATCTTAATATCCAAATTTGGGCTGAAAAAGTTTTTTTTACTAGTGAAGAGCCACTTGCCCAGCAGCTGACCAATGAAAAGCAGGCTATGCAAAACTTATTCTAAATGCCTTTTAAAAAGTCAATTTGCAAGAAAAATTGTAAAATGATTTATCATACAAAATTGATTAAAAAAATTTAACTTTTAATTTACATTTAAATTTTAAACAATTACTTTTGTTAAAAGTGTCCTCAAAGTTAAAAATACGATGTCTGCCAATAATATTTAAATAAAATAATTTTTGCATATATTTATATTTCCGAAAAGGCGAAATGTAATTTTAAAAAAATTCTAAATAAATTAGTTTATTACTTAAACTGGTTTTTCCAAAGAAGAAATTTATTAGAACATGACATTAAATGCAATAATCTTAATTTTTTAAATCAAATTTTACATTCTTTTGTTGAATAAAATCATCTGAATAGTCTTTCATCGTTATTTTGTGGACGGGTAATGAAATTTTATAATAAATAAAAAGTTTTGATTTCAACTCCTTCCTTTGCATTAAAATTGATTCACTCCTTAACGTGTTAGTGCATCAAAAATGCACAAATGTCTTTAAAAAGTGCTTGTGAGCGTAAACAAAAAGTGTTGTAAATATAAACAAAAATAGCATAAATCGAAAAAAAAAGTTTTATAAATGTATATAAAAGTTATGAATACGAAAAAAAAGTGCTGTGAAAGTAATCAAAAATGTATAATTGTAAACAAAAATATGCGAATAGAATAAAGTATCAGCACAATTAAAAACAATGAAAATTTTAACCAATTAAAGAAAGTAAAATATAGATAAAGTACATTTTTTATGGTAATTCAATTTGGTGTAAATATTTCCTGGTCTTTTTAATACTGTACAGAAAAAAATAAAGAATTAAAATATATAGAAAAAATCAAAATAAAAATACTAATTAATTAGCCATCTCCCGAGACCAGTGGGTCCTCCTTTTTAAATAAGTATAATTTCAAGTAATCCCAGACTTAAAATCGTGCAGTCAAAAATTGAAATAATATGTCAGAATAATAAACTCATATTGTTCAAGTGAGAGTGGATTTAATTTTTGTCTCTTACATGTTCGTATGGTATCGTGGTAAGTTTGATAATTTAAAATATTCAGTGCAACGTATATTAACATTAAAAATGTTAATTATCTCAATGCTGACAGTGATAAATAAAATTAGCATCTTTGTCAAAATCACAATGAGCACTTATTTGCTATTATAAATGATGCAAGCCAATGAATTTTATTTGTAAGGGTTTTTTCACCAAACTAACTTTCCCTGTTATAAATTTAATTAATCTAAAACAATATATACGCAGATCTAAGATAGCAAACATAATGCATTTTTAAAGTAAACAATAAGCTTTAAAAAAAACTTAAAGACACTGTACAAAAACTAAAAGAGAGTAGAGACTTCAGGGATTTAAGTCTTATGTATATGTTACAGTGAATGACCTAAATCAAGAGAATGTCGACTTTCATCGGTGAATGTCAACAATCACATAGTCGCTTTAGGTGAATTTCCGAAATATGCGTTACATCCGATTTGATATTAATTTATTCGTTGATATTATCATATTTATTCGATGTTTTAATATCTGATGAAGATAGATAAGGAGAAACATCAGTGTTCGGAGTACCGGTTAAATGCATACTGTGTAGTGGCACTTGAGCTTAAAAAAACATTGATGTAGGGCATACCGGACAAATGTATACCGGGCAGTGGCACTTAACTAGACCTAGTATACATTTAGAACATTTAACAAAGCGACTATGTGATTGTCAACATTCACAGGTGGAAGTCGACAACCATCAAATTTGGTCATTCACAGTAACCTATGCTCTCTATGTCATTTATGTACGTTTGGAGAATCTATCATCTGTTGGTAACCAACCTCTCGGTTTCTAGTTATCGGTTGTAATTACCGACTGCTTTATAGAGCTGTCACCCACACCATTAACACCCATTACTAATTGGTTCCAAAATTTTAATATCGCGAGGCATTGTCAAAAAGTATATTGCGATATTTTATCAATTACATAACTTATACATTGGTCTCCCTATTTTTGTTTCCCAAGCAACATTTAGCAACATTCACAATAATATAGTATTCAATAATGGGATACCTGCAATTGGGTATAATATAAAAAAAACACAACTACTTCCACTTAGTAGGAATAACATTTACCATGACGCAATGCTAAATTCTATGCCACTATCCACATAAATGCCACTATCCACATAAATCAATTATTAATCAAAAATCGAATATCAATTACTTTTCTTTATAATGCAATAAAATCTGTCGAGCAGCTATTTAAACGATCAAACACTTCGTTTGTTTATTTGTGGCTTGAAGTTA
The DNA here is from genome assembly GCF_043381705.1 of Parasteatoda tepidariorum. NCBI lineage: Eukaryota > Metazoa > Arthropoda > Arachnida > Araneae > Theridiidae > Parasteatoda > Parasteatoda tepidariorum. The sequence continues at coordinate 99,157,912 of NC_092205.1, forward strand.
GGCTCGCAGAAAATGCCGTTCATGGGTTAAATTTTGTAGGAATAACACAACCTGTGACGTAGGCTATAGTATACCCAATTGACGTAGTGTGAATAGCTCAATTCCTATTGGCTGTTGCGCATTCGTTTGCGTTAACAACTGTTATTTCCATTCTGTTTAGAGTAATACGGGCCCGACAAGTATCAATTCTCTTAAGTGACATATTCTAAATCCTTTCATAAAGATTCTCTCTTAAAGATTCACTCTATATAATTACACAGTGACTTAACACAAAGACAGACGCGAAGCCATTTGGAACATAAACTAATTATGCTTCGAAGTTGCCAGGTACACAAAGCAAAACTATATCACGGCTACGATAAAATACATAAACAAACAGAAAATTTAAGTTAAGTAAAAAACGCAGACGAGAAAGAATTGCATTTCAACTCATTCCACGTGCGATAACGACTCTGTATATTTAATTAACTTTACGTTAATTAACATTCTAACTTATGAATAGAAACTTAGCTGAACTTTAATACGTCAGTTTGCTAATAAATATTAGTTTGAGCTAGCTTCATAGGTCACGCGTGTGAGTTTGGGAAGTCTTCTTGAGTTCAAGTACCCAATTGTCGCAATGTGGAATATTTAGGATAACTTCATATTCGATGCACTTATGCGTATTATCGTTAGCCGGTCACCTATGCAAATCAGAATTTAGTCGAGGACTTTGCTGTTGTTGTTGACATAGGCTATTAAAGCAATGGGTGTGATTGTTCTTGTTTTTCAGTGGCGCCATCTATAGCCAAGAATTCAATTTCTGCAACATCTTTACGTCACACCCGTTTATGGGGCAAACCCATTCCTTCATCCGCAGATTGTAATTTTGACCTGAACCAGGGAACGATCCATCTCCAATTTTGTATCCTCGAGGCATTGATTTGAAATAGGAAAATGGAGGACTTTATGACCCGGCAGATTTAACGTGCAATAGTCACCACAAGGGGAGTATTCGATCAGATGGATTCGAACTACAGTTCTCACGAAGGTGAGTTCAGCGTCTTGGCAACCAGGCTGTCCCGGTCCGGCCACTTTGCCGAGTACTTATTGATATCAAGAGATAAGAATAAGTACTGGTTTTAATAATATTTTCATTTAAAGGATATTAATATATAGTTTGAGAATTTAAAATTCGTGATCAAAAACGATGTGAACAATTAATTATTACCACACCACAAATTCTAAAATGCAAACTGGCTAAAAAAGCAATAAACCATAGAATCTCTGCAAATCTACAACTACAGATTACAAACTTTATCAACCTTCCAAACTCCAAATGCGCCGTAATACACAACAAATACTAGGATTAAGCCAGTATTATGTTTAACCGACAGTATTATGTTTCAGTATTAGTATTTAATAAGTTTAAAAGCTTTGAAATTAAAATGCCGTTTGGATAAATAAGAAAAAGCCTACACCCTTGTGCAAATTAATTGAAACAAACTCAATAAATTCAGAAACCTAAGAGAAAATGCTATTTTATTTAAATTTATACAAACTCAAAAATTTTTGGTACATAATATGATCTCCACGACACTTTATTAACATTTGGACAAGATTCGGAATGGATTCCACTAATTTTTTACAGTCATTAGGTGTACTTATGTTTAACATTACCACTAACGGTGAAATATGATATTTCTTCAATTTTCTATAACTTACGTTAGCCTGCGTCTTCGTTTCTAGCACGCTTTGCGTCGACACTTAAACAATGAATTTAGAGAACTGTAAGGGCATTTAATCTTTTCTAGTAATTTCGTCTGCTTCTAATTTATTTGAATGCTAGGTTGCTAAACCCCCTGTTCGCTACCGCTCCCCAATCCCGATGATTGATTCGCAATTATTATAGTTTCTTGGCAGAAAACAATTTTTCTACTAATGTTAAAATTATTTACTTAACATCTAAAAGGAATTGTGTTTGCTTACGCTTGTGCCTCCACTTCTCATGTCCAATTATTATTATCCATTATTATAAATATTTTAATTTCTTGGTGAACAGAAGTAATTTTTCTAAGTAATCATTTTTTTAACTATCGCTTATATGGTTATAACATTATATAACAATATAAATGTTATAACAATATTACATTTATATTGTTGAAATATATAAATGTTATATTGTTTAAAAAAAATTTCATTTTATATTTATTTATGTTATATTGTTCAGACAATATTTATTTGTTTGAACAATATAACATTGTTCAAACAAATTTGATGAGTTTTACAACCTTAATTTAATGTTTCCGCTTACACAAACGAGCGGATATATTAATCCTATTTTTGTTTGCATCTCATTGGGCATGAAGCTGATCGTTAAGTTCTAAATCATTTAACAGATATCTTTGACTGTATATTAATTTATGACAGAGTATTAATGTTATTTGCACAAAAGTAATAATTGTACAAGGGTTAATAAGATTAGACCACCCTTCTAAATAACTTCATCTTAAAATGTTGCGCAGAATTACATTATAACAATGATTAAAAAAAAAAACAATTCTCTTAGTTTTAAACTTTTGAATTAAAAGCGTAATTCGCGATCGCAACGAACTATAGGG
>NC_092205.1:99161011-99163973 GCF_043381705.1 Parasteatoda tepidariorum
TAATTCGTAATGAATTGAAGGCAGAAGAAGTGCATTTTACCTTAATACACACATCTGTAATAGTATCCGAAATCGGAGGTCATCAGTTGCAAGTTTTTTGATAATAGAAATTAAAAATTATTGAGGAATTTTTCTTCAAATGTTTGGCGTGTTCTGTTCCTGAAAGATTTACTAATATTCTGGAGATTTTTTTCAAGTTCTTCGGCCTTTTCCTAACGGAAATTTTGTTTCTTATTCGCTGCTAAAAAATGGCGTCTGATTCGGTCAATGACTTTGATGGAACTAAATGAAAACGTGATAAATTAATGTCTGATATTTACAGGCTCCCGCTAGACGGCGTACTCGAGCGTTGCGATCGCGAATAGCGGTACGGGAGAACAACTTTAAATCAGGGATACAAAAATATTTATAGAAAAACAATACATTTGACTTTTATGCTGATGACAACCATAACAATATGGAAATGAATGAGGAAAAACTGGATCCTACCACGCGATTTTCGGGCAAATAAAAAGCACAGACAACAATGGAAAACTGCAACACCATCATTAAATTTTTATATATCGTAAGATTTTGTAAAACTGCTCTTTCCGTGATAGAGCAAGTTTTAATCTATAAAAATGGTTTTCATTAATAAAGTTTGTATCTTCGATAGCGTATTTCAATCACATAGTGATAGAAAGAATAAATATTACGTAGAATAAATATTAGAAATAGTAAAAAAAAAAAATTTATTTATTTTTTTCTGGGTTCTTTATGATTCATCATTGGTATCTTCATTCATTTAATCTTTATTCCTAGTGAACTTTTGAAGAATTTTTTTCACCTACTACATTCATAATCGGTAACTTTTTGACATGTGTCAGTTTTAGGATAAAATTGTAACGACAAAGACTGTCAAAACTTAAATAGCATTTATGTATTGCTATAAATCAGGATTGGCATATTGTCCGAAAGAAATCTATTTCTTCCGGGATTTTCTTCCTTTAAGTTTATATAATACAGTTTTACATAATATAAAATCCATGCATCATATTTAGATTTAAGTTTTTGTATTTGATTCTAAATATTATGATGCTGTTTATAATTGTGTGATTTCTATTAGTGTATATGTTGAGCATGTGATTTGTTAACTTAGAAGCATTAAAAAAATTTATTATTATATTTTTACTTTTCGTTACATAACTAAAAAATAACTTTAAGTGTACTTTATTATGTAAAATGTAAAAAATAGTACAATTATTTTAATTTTAAAAGAAATTAGTTACATTTTCTTTTCGTTGCAATTGTACTTTATTTAAAAATGAAAAACTAAATAGCCTTGAAATTTATATTTTTATTTAAACTAGATTTCAATTATAAAATGTTTAAAATATTGTTTTAATATTTGATATTTCTTTTTGAAAAAGAGTTTCTTTCACTGGGATATCAAAAATATATTTCTTTCGATGTGGATTTTTTTCATGGTTTTTTTCAACTGTGGGAGACACTTAACATGCCTGGAGACCAAACTGAAAACTTGTTTTTCTAATGATTTGAAATAGTTAATTTTCATTTAAAAACCAAGAAGCAATCTTGAGTATGTTGGTATTTAAGTATTAAAAGCAGAACACACTGAATAATTTTTGATCTAATGATCGGATTATCACGTATTAGGACTCAATGTTAATTATTCGAGGGACTCACCTTTATGCTAATTAATTAGTTCAAAAGATATTTTAAGTTACGAAATCAGAGACAAAAGGTATACTTATTCTTAATAAACATGTCTTTTTTTCGTCGAATTCGGATTTCTGATCCAAGATTATAATCAATTTTTTTATTGTTTAAGAAATGTAATTTTACAAATAAGTAATTTACTATGCTAAGCAAAATCTACGAGTAATACAGAAGTTATGAATTGGAAATTGTTTTTTTTTTCCAAAATATATAGTGAAATAAATAACTTAAGGTAATTTTTACATCGAAATAAGCTATTTAAGATTAACAAAAAGCAATCAAATTATTAAAAATATTTCAAAATTTTTATATATAAAGGTACTAAGGTACTGCGTGCTGGGAAAAAAAATGTCCTCTAATATGCTGATTAATAAATGGAGAAAATATTTTAAGTTACAAAATCAGACGCAAAAACGAACTTTATCTGAATAAACACACTTTTTTTTATGGATTTGTATTCCTATAACCTAAAATAAAAGGGAAATCTGGAAAATATCATGACTAGTTTGGTCAGGAAAGATGTCGAAGGATTGAACCCCATGATCTTAATTTACTTTTCATATATTTCGCAGCACCTCAATAACTTTTTTAGTGAATCGAAAACAAACAATTGTAAACAACTATAAAACTTCTTTATCTAAAAGTAATGTCCTTCAAAAATATTTCTTTAATTATTTTTTCTTTATCTATATATATATTTCTCTTACACGGCACCAGAAAAAAGCCACATTACAACTCCCCGAATGGCAACGTTAGAAAATTGACCAATGATTGCTGCTAAAAATGTCACATGCCAAACAAGGCTCAACATATAGCGCTTTTAAAAACGGAAACAATAACCAGAGTGAGCATTAATTCAGCTGCGGCAATCTCATACTATTAAGCTAGGCAGAAGTGAGTAGTAGATCTCTATTTTAGTATTTTGTCGAAAGCGCTTTTCTGAAGTACTTTGTACAACTAAATAAGATTCTTTTCACAACACTTAAATATTTATTTTATTTTCTTCATTTATAGAGAAAAAAGTCGGCAAAAAATTCTGTTAGGTTAAAAAACATTTCGCTAAAAAGGGAACGAATTCTAAAAGAAATAAAAATAAACAACTTAAAAAATAAAAATGCTGTTGCCAACCATAGAATTTTTTGAAAGTTAACTTAGCAACATAAATCAAAATGACATAGAAGCGCAACTAGATCAAAATTATGATACCTGAGCGCTTGACGTAACAAATCCTTCAATTCTATAA
>NC_092205.1:99164432-99184694 GCF_043381705.1 Parasteatoda tepidariorum
TTCATTGAAAAATACTATACTCAATATATATATATAGTAAAATAAATTATAATTGTTTTTTCAGAATATGCATACGATTTATCCAGGGACTGTGATGTGTACAAAATGGCGGAGGAGGAAGTCGATGAAGATGAGGTCAACAGCTCAGAGAAACACCACATTATTTCCTTGGAGAGATCCGGTCCGAGTCCATCAGGAAGCTTAAGCGATGCTGGAGCTAGTGACATAAGCAGTGACGATACCGTTACCTCCCCCCATTTTGTGTACAGCCCCAATGTTTCGCCGTCACCGCCACCCACACTCACCGTCGGTTACAGCTACGAAACTTTCTTCATAACAGACGGCAGATCCAGAAGAAGAAAGACTAACCATCTCAACAAGAACCTTTCATCGTCTGAAACAGACAGGCCGTCGCGTTACACCTGCGGGGAATGTGGTAAACACTACGCCACCTCTTCCAACCTATCCAGACACAAACAAACTCACAGAAGCCCGGATTCGCAACAAGCCAAGAAATGTGAAACGTGCGGGAAAGTGTACGTCAGCATGCCCGCGCTGGCCATGCACCTCCTCACACACAACCTGAGTCACAAGTGTGCGGTGTGTGGCAAGGCTTTCTCGAGGCCTTGGCTGTTACAGGGCCACATGAGGTCACACACGGGCGAGAAGCCCTTTGGTTGCGTCCACTGTGGTAAAGCTTTTGCGGATCGGTCGAATCTGCGGGCGCACATGCAAACCCACTCTGCTTTCAAACACTACTCGTGCGCTCGTTGCAACAAAACGTTCGCTCTGAAGTCTTACCTCAACAAGCATCACGAATCTTCCTGCTTCAAAGAAGGGGAAGAGAGCCCCCTCATGTGTCCCCATGTCTCCGAACAACTGATGGAAATCGGGACTTAGATGCTTCTGTTTTCAAAAGCCCTCTCTCAGAAAAATTGGTTCGAGGTTGGACCATAATACGGGGCAAATTTGCTGCAATAAGTGGAGAAATCGAACCGCGTCAGTTACGACAACATGATTGAACTTGGTAGATTTTTCAAAAAGTGCAGTAAATTTGATCACCATTATAGTTCAACACACTTCAAAACAGATTCACTAGCAATAATAATAATAATAGATATCAATCATATTTCTAGCAACCATAGATGTTGATAGAACTGTTTATATAGAAATCTATGACACAACGAAGTAACACAGTTATTCCGTCAGGTTTTATTTAGTGAGTCTTATGGAATTCTATTTCATAAAAGCTGTTTTTAATAGATATTTTATCATAGACATAATTTTCTAATGTGATTTTCTAGAAATATCGCATTAACACATTTTACAGCGTGAACACAACAAGTATAGTGTCAAAAATTACGAACTATCCATTTCATTTTGAAAAAACATGAGCTGACTTGTTTACTTTCATCAGCAATGTTTTGTTGTTTTCTTTTGTTTAACGGTATTTTAATTATTTTTTAAATTATGAGTCTCTCAGTTGCTTAATGCGTCGCCAAATCTCTTTGCAAGTTACATAATGTGCATTAGCTTATGCATTTATACCTCCCAAAAGTCATTCATTCCACTGATGCGGCTTTTTTAGAGATGTGCCTTAAAGTTTTTCGTACTTTGCTGCGTTATTTCTTTTCCTTGTAAATAAGTTGCATACAAAGAGAAAAATACATCCAAGCGTTAGGTGATAATTGGTAAAACCGTAAGTTTTTCAAAGTAATATTTTAGAATATAACAACAAGTGTTAAGAAGCTTTGACATAAACATATTTGGTTGAACTAACAGTGTATGCTTCTCCTTATAACAAATGTCTATTCCCTAGTGATAAAATAACATTTCTCTTAAGTTTAGCAAATAACTGCCTAAAAATAGTAAAAACACATTTTTACATTTTAATCTTTTGGGAGTCGGAAGGTATAATTATTTGTAACATAGATAAAATCTTTTCGTAGAAGGATAATGTATACAAAATCCATAAAATTATATTCTTGCACTAACCTTACCCGCTTTCCAATGAAAAAGTATTGAATAAACGCGGAATTAATTTGAAATAATGTGGATTGTAAATAAACTTAATCCAAAAATAACTGAATCGTTAAACTGAAGTTAAATATTTAACAACGAAGTTAACGAATGGAAAATAATCAAAGCTTATATGTACAGTTATTTAAACAAATAAAGTATGGACTGGCATGTTAATTTTTAGTTGAATTCTAAGAATAAAACTATAATGCTACCCTTTTTCCTTCTATTTTAAAAAAAATAATCCGTGATTGAGCAACCATTAATTCACTTATTTATATAAAAGTAAATATATGACGCCAATGATAAAAATATTAACTATCTCGTCCACTAAATGCATATTATGCATATGCGCCACTAATTTTGAAACGCTCTTATTTCCTAAATGTTGATTTATATTTCATTATCTCATCTCCTAAAGGTTAAATTTCTCAAATATCCCGTCTCCTAAAGATTTATTTTCTTCACCATTATCCCGTCTCCTAATGGTTTATTTTCTCAATTATCCCGTCTCCTAAAGGTTTATTTTTTCAATTATCCCGTCTCCTAAATTATCTGCACCTGTAATTCTGTATGCAATGCAAAACTGCAGTGACAAAATGTAACGATACCTTAAATATGTACAGTTTCGCAATCACTTAGTCAGGGACTGAATTAGAGACAACGAATCCATTGCCTTTCGTATTTTTGCCTGTAACGAAGACTAACTTTTAAAGAGCAAAAAGTAATACGGAGGTCAATCCTGAAATATTTAATGAATCCACTTGTATAGATTTAGATTTAGTTTTATTAAATTTGAAAGGGATTATGTAATAATAATTTGCTTATTAGTATATTTTTTTATTCTTTGTTTGTCGGTAGTCATAGCATAGATAGACAATTAGGTAGAAAATATCTACATTACATTTTACATTATTTCCTCTATTTATTGCAAAGAAAGAAAGATTTTTAAAACAAGTAAGAAGATATCAAAAATATATTTGTATATATCAAAAGAATTATGTTTGTGATGAAAATAGCTAGCAGACAATTTTTTTCATATAATTTGACGCAAATAAAAAATACTTTTATAATAATTATATTTCTTTTTAACAATCATTTGTGAATCCATGCTTTTGGAAAGGTTTCTTCATCGATATTGTCAAAAAACAATTCATGTAAATAACAGAAGTAAATATTGTATATAAGGAAGAACAGTAGAGTGGACCTGTACATATGTATATTCAAAATGCTCTTGCTCTTAGTTTTTTTTCAATTTATCAATGCAAATCGAAGTTAAATAGGTTGTTGATGTAGACAATGCATGAAAGAAAGAAGTGATATTTTGAAAATTTTATGAAGTGCTTTGCTTGTAGATATTTATAATTAGTGAGATTTTTAATTTATTACTTCTATTTATAATCATTTGTCATAGAAGCCGAGAGTATGATGATGATAAGATGACTCAAATTGTACAAAAAAAAATTGTTTTGAGAAAGTATAACCATGCTTTACACTTTGTAGATTTATATTGGAAAGAGACAATGACATACTATAGCAATAATATACACGAAATGATACTATACTATAGAAATATTACTAATATAGCAATAATATACACAGTGAGTACTGTACACCAAAGCTTCTTGTATCGTACCTAAGCCAAGAAACGCCAGCATACCCCAGTTTTCCCAGTTTGAGCAGTAGTTGAATTCAATAGTATCCGAAACGCTTAGAGTATTATTCAAACAGAAAGCGAGTTGTATATATTACATATTATGTTTTACATATTATGTTTTACATATTATGTTTTACATATTCTGCCCTACATATTATGCCCTACATATTATGCCCTACATATTATGCCCTACATATTATGTATGACATATTATGTATGACATATTATGTATTACATATTATGTATTGCCTTCAATTTTAACGGAAACAAAATATAAAAGTGGGAGTTTGGCTATAGATATTAAACATTGGTTTAAGGATGTTGCCAAATTTGTAACACCATGAAAGCATAACCCATAACCCATGACGAAAAATAAGCCATGATCCCCATGGAGCCAAATTAATTTCAACGTGGCTCAAATTTGTTTCTAAATCTGCCTATCTGGCGCATGCTGACGTTCTCTGTAATGAGTGATTATATATATACATAATAACTCTACATGTAGGAACAACAAACAATAACATCATTATTCTAAAATAATATAAAAAATTTCCAACTTTGTTGAAAAGTGATTTTGAGATTTCATTGAAAAATACTATACTCAAATGAATCGACAGGAGTTAGAGAGTAAAAATTGTGTTCTTTAATACCTACGAAAATTTAAAATTTTGGATAGATTGGATAATATTAACCAGGATAAGTTATTAAATCCATATCAAAATGTCGTTCCTATATGTATGGTTATTGAAAACGCTTCAGAGGAAGGCTCTTTTGGGAATTTGTCAGACATAGAGATAATATATTATATGCTTTTACAAATCGATTTCCTGTGCATTTTACTAGTTCAAAGTATGCAAAATAAATAATAGATGCATAAATGAAGAGTTTGTAGGTAAAAAATAGTTATTTTTAGTCTTAGAAACTTTTTTAAACTTGGAATATAAAAACGATGATGGTAATGATCTAGCAATAATTTCTTCGTAGAAATTAGGTGTATAAAGTAATATTTTAAAAGCTTTAAATGATATTTCTTTTTATTTAGTTGAATTTTTTTACAAAAAGACAAATGTTGAAAATTATAATTTCTAGAATAAGATTAGTACCAGCATAAGGTTTGAAAAGGTTTTACTACTAATGCAACACTATTTGCTGAGGATTATACTACCACACCATTTGAAATGAATTAATTTTATTTATTGTTTTTTTTTTTTATTTCTTACTTTTATCAGGTATTTTTAAGTCTGAGTTCCACAAATAATACAGTTTTTATTATCTTCGATTATCAGTATAAAACTCTGATTTTTTAAGTAATAAAATATCCATTTACATCCTGAAAATTTCATAAAACACATCATTTTTAAATAAATATATTAAAAATAAACTACGTATGATAAAAGAAGGTTTGCAAGAAAGTTTGTACAAACAGCTTTTAATTTTTTTTAAAAAATAAAACACTTCTAAAAAAAATAATTTCTTGTAAAGAAATTAATTCTCGTTCGAAATTAAACAATAATGTGGAGAAAATGCAAAAATATTGCCAATTTATCTTAAATTAGTTTATCTGGTAATGTTTTTAGAAAACTCTACTAAGCCATTAAATACTCCCTGATGAAAATGTACAAATCGTACAAAACCAGGTGCATAGCGTCGAAAAACTTTCTGAAATATAACACAGAAATTCCAAGTCACTTTTAATAAATTAAAATAATTTGAAAAGAAGTTTATTGCTTCTTTTTATGTTTATATGCATGTATGTTTTCCAATAAAACAAAGCTTTCAATGAGGTGCTTTTGATCATTCCGTCACACGATTAAGATCAATGCAAATACTATCATACAAATATCACCACAATAAACAGATCTCGAAATTTTATAGAAATTGCGTATGTTTTTCATCAGCAGAGGATTGTATAGGTTTGTTGAAAAAAATAATATAGCACTGTATGCCCCAGGTTGTTTTCTAAAGTATAGGTTTGTCATTTGTTAAATTGTTGTAAGGCTTATGACGTATTACAACTACGTAATTGAAACCATACGTGAATTAAGGCATTTCTCCATTTAGGTTGACTGCGTTCTTAGAAGCGGTTTGTTATCATTTGATAATTAATCGTAATAAATGGATTAATCTTGAGGGTGCTTCGTTACTTCTCGTAGAGTAATGTGCTTGAATATACACGAATTACAATTTTTTTTATTTGCGTTAATCGCGCTTTTTTGAAGTCATTTTTATCATATGTGAATTAGTCGTAATAAATTGACTAATCGGGAAGATGCGTTGTTACTTCTAGTAGAGTGATGTGCTGCAACAGACACGAATTACAAAATTTTTCTATTTGGGTTGACAGAGTTCTTTGAAGCGTTTTATTATCAATAGTAAATTAGTCTTGATAAATGAACTAATCGTGAACGTGCATTGCCACAACCACACAGAGGGTTTCACTGAAACTTTATGCAAAATACAGTATTTTTATTATTTGGGTTGTAAAAGTTTTTCGTACCATGTGTTTTGTCATTAATTATAAATTTGTCGTGATAAATGGCTTAATCATGAAAAAAATAAAATTGCTGAAACCATACACGAATTACGTCATATCAAAATGAGTAAATATAGTATTAGAATTTTTTTTCAAATCATGGCCCCGATGTTTTGTTCATATTGATAGTTATTTTATTTAAAAAAAAAAAGAGACCATTTATTTATTGATATCGAATAAAAGTGGGACTTTTCATGTCACATGATTATATTATTTCTTAAGTTTTATTGCTGTACGAAAAAATTCATAAAATAAAGAATCAAACTGTTAAGACAGTCTTTCCTTTGATCTTGGTAATAAGATTTCTCACTTCTAAAGAATCCAACAGATGGCGCTCTTCTAAAATCCAACAGGTGGCGCTCTGAGCAGTAATGTAAATGGATAGATTGCATTCAGTTTCATCTATCGCACTGTACTATGAACATCATTCTTTTTTTTCTTTCTTATTAAATATACTTTGTTGAAGGCTTTTGTAATGCTTTAAAACCCAGAGATCATCGTATTTAACAGATCTCGAAATCAGCAAAGTCCAAATTTACTACTCCATTTCTGAGCTTAAAAATAAAAACAAAATACGGAGTGTTATCAAAATAGATACACTAGTCTGGGGTAAATGTCGTTTTAAATTTTGTCAAATAAGTTTACTAGACTTGGAGAACATATACCTGATGATATTTTCATTAAATGCTTACTCCTTCAAAGTATGTTGCAACTTTGCCATAGATGATAAATTAAATTTTTTTTTTTTAATTTTGTGATAGCCTACATGCAGTAGCAACTAAAGAACTTTTAATGAAAAATCTTTTATGACAAGATATTAAGTATCAATGCATGCGTGAAACAAGTAACAATTATAGCTTAAATATTGTTAATACATGATTAAAAATACTTTCTTGGGCTCAAGACTGTTTTCTCAATAACATAATGCGCAATAAAAAATTCTTATCCTCAACAGCATTATTATACAATGATAATGATAATTATTAAATCATTAGATCATTTTTAAAAAATGCTGAAATTCGACATAATTTAATGGGGAAAAATAACTTTCTGAGTCACAAAAAATCCCAACTTATTTAGTTTTTTTCACTTTGTACTTTCTTTTTTTTTACGAAAATCTTATCAATTAAGAATAATACGTTCAAAGTATCTGTCCCATTTGGCGAACAAATATTGTTGAGTCCAGCCTGTCCAGTCTAGCAGTCCAAACGTTTTACTTATTGTTTCTTCATAGTCTATGCTTTAAATTACCTGTTCAAATAGTTCAGTTTTTCGTTTAACTATTTAAAATAAATATATAATAAACTAATTAACATTTTTAATATATTTTTGTAGTGAACAATGCATACATATTTAACCATACATAATTTACATGTTGCTTTCAGTTTTGAAGTTAAGTTAAAATAATTTAATTTTTCAAAATTTTAGGAAAACGAGTCTTAACAAAACATACTTGCTCTGAATTTAATTAAATAGCCACGAACAAATTGTATTGAATATGAAGCCCAATTTCTTTTCAATTTTAATATTTTATAACTTTTCAATTTTGATATTTTATAATTATGTTATAAATTTCGATGTGGCGTAAAATTTAAATATCTATCTTCCAAGTGAGTTCAAGAAAGTACACGAAGTTATTTATAATATAGCCTATTATATGCATTGTATACATAACATATTTGGTCTGATAATTTTATAAACCAAGAGTTAATTTATGTAGTTATGAATAAAAAATTTATATTAATTCAGGAATTTTCATTGCATTTTTTCTTAGAATTATGAATTTTTATTACAATGTTTATTTCAATTATGAAATTCCATTTCATTTTTTATGTCAATCATGAATTTCCATTACTACTTTTATGTAAATTATGAATTTCCATTTCAATTTATGTCAATTATGAATTTTTATTGCAATTTTTATGTCAGTTATGAATTTCTATTATAATTTGTTTTAGAGTTGTGAACTCTCTATATACCAATGAACTTAAATTTGGACTATACATAATTCAATTGTGTTTAATTGTGTTAAAAAAATAATTTATCTTTATTTTTTTTTGTTTTCAAATATTGCTTTCATTTTTCTTTAATAAAATGGTTTTTCAAAATAAAGTTGAAAATATCTTACGTTTTTCTTTCGGGCTATAGACTCCTTTTTCTTGATTATATCCTATTTCAATTATTTAAACAGGAAAGATAGGGTTTTTATTAATGATTTTTACGGTTTATGGAAATTTATTTTCTGCTGGAGCCAACAAAAATTAAATAAAAAAGTAAACCTTACTACTAACTAATTTTTGCTGGCGTTAATTTATTTTACAAATTCTGACACAAAAACTTACTTTCTTATAAGAGATATACATTTCTTAAAGGATTTTCGATTAAATATATCGGGTATAATTGTAGCAGCTAAAGTATAGAAATCGGTTATTTTGCAGGTTATCTAATATGCAGATTTGCCAAAGGGATCCGTAAAAGTGCCAAAAGAAATTGTATCATTTCTCAAGTTGCCATGGTAATTTTTCAAACTACCTAGTTATCTGTACATTATAAATTACGCACTCGTAAAAGTGGAAGTAAGATCTTTTCTGGTAATACAGCACTATTTCTGCATACCTTTATAACAAATAACGATATGCTTCTCTAGTTTATGCTATCTGAAGAATTAAAGGGATAGATAGAACTCCGACCCACCCCAGGAGAGTATACCGAGATAAAAAGTTAAATTATTACATTAAAAATTAAGCTAAAAATTAAAAATACAATAAAATTTTGCCAAATGACAATGCTGGTGATCAGTTAAAAGTGAATAAACTAAAAATTTTGACAATTAAAAACATGTTTTAAAAGCAATGAAAGCTAAAAGCGCCGTTGTAAATGTAGAGAATTAAATGATTATAATAATAAGTAAACAAGAGATGAAAATAAAATCTTAAAACTAAAATTAATGAGAGCTAAAAGTCCTAAGTGCAAATGTCTATAAGTAAAAGAAAATATAGAATGAATAGAAGTCGATGAAGTCTAAAATCACAAGTAGATAAAATTTCAAAATGTAAGGCTAAAAGTTGATCAGTATAAAATAACGAGTACATGTTCTATTGTTGATTCATGACTGGGGTCAGTTAACATGTGTTATATCGAGTAAACATGCGTTATATACTAGAGTATCGGTATTTAATTATCTTAGTGGTAGTTACAGATAGAAATCCTAAAAGGATTTTTACCTGTTATAGAATTTGTTGAACGAATACCGCTTATAGTTTAATGCTGTCTATTTATTTATTAATTTATGTATTTATTTTTCGCTTGTTATTTATTTATTTATTTATTTATTTGTTGTCCGGGAGAATCGTAATAACTTCTTGAGCACTATTTTGTGATCTAATCCACTGTTCAATATGGACCATTTATTGATGTTGCTGAGTTCATATCACTTACGTAGGTCACCTAAAAAGGGATATAATTATCGACTACTTCAACCTTCATCTATCAAAAGGTACATCTAGATAAAATAAAGTTAACATGTTTTATTTACTAGTTAATCTGTATTTAATAATCTTAGGGGCAGTTACGCCACAGAATGAAGTTATTACAATCAGATAATCAGCACATTAATTGATGGAATCAATCATTTTAAAAACAATGCAAAGAATCAACGATTACTTACCAAGTACAATCAAATATTTTTACTTATTTTTTGCTATCTAAAAAATAAAGTTACTACAATCAAACAATCTACATATTATTTGATAGTATTTACTTTAAAATCTACAATACAAAAAATGAAACAGACAAAGTATCATTACAACTAAGGAAATTTAATTTTTTCATTAACTGATGAATTAAGTCAATGGAATATAACAATCAGCAAATTAATTAGAAACAAATGCTTAAACTTCAACCATACGTATTTAGATACAGAGCACATAACCTAGGTAAATTGTGAAAATACTATTTATTCCACACTGATGATTAATTTTGTAATGTGTACAATAACGGCTTTCTAACTTAAACTATAACACAGACGTTAATTTATGATTCAAACTCTGCTACAAAAACGTTCTCTCATAATGGATGTACATATTTTTTTGAAAGATTTGAATATCCGACTCGTTAAAATATTCGTGTAGTTCCAAAATATAAAAAATAAGGACCCAACACTTAAATTTAAAAAGTGCAATCAAAAATTTTGGTACCCGTAATGTTAAATTTACTTTATACATATTTAACCATATTTCTGGAAGTGAATTAAAATTACGTGAAATTTTGAGACTCAGTTACTCAACAATAATTCTAGATAATTTATTATGATTTAATGGTCCAAAAATGTTTAGACTGTAAGGTAGCCGAAGTTGTATTTTTTATATCATATAAAGTAATAAAACTTAAAATTTGAGCAAATTTGATAGAATGGTTCTCTAAAATCAACAAAAAATGCTTGTCTTAAATAGTTCTATAGATAGAACCAAAATATGAGAAAAGCAAAATTATCATTAATTTGCACAAAATTCGAACAGCTCACTTGATTTAGCTATTGGGTCCAAATTATTGTTTTCCAAATTGCCACTAGCACCATGCTTTGACGGAAGGAAATCTGGAACACCAAAGAAAGAAAAAAATTTCTTCATAGAAAATTTTTTTTTGTCCCATTTCCTAATTTAAGTAGGAATTTTCATACTTATTTGAATATTTGCAGATTTCAGATCTACCCTTGAACCGTTAAGATTGCTCATGCTCGTGAAATTCTGAGCATTAAATCAAAAGTTATTCAAGAGTTCCGTTTTATTTTGTGCATTGTACAAAACATGGTGGTAAAAGACTATCACTTTTTCTTATTTTTGTCCGTAAATTGATTGGGTTCAGAGTCGTGGCATGAACTAAGGCTCCTATACTAAGTCAAAGGCTCCAGCATAAACGAATGTCATGATGACGTCACTTTCAAGTATCCAATTAGAGTAAACATTCACTAATATCTTTCAGAAAGCCAATATCAAAATAAAAGATTCTAAGTCAAAATTGTTTGAATTTTGCAAAACTGGTACATTGTTTCATGATTTTTTTACGAAGCATATTTAGTGAGTAAGGGAAAAGAATGTTTATGTGACAAAATGGTGTTATCTAACTAGTTGAAACAACTTAAAATATCGAGTAGCAACGTGATAAGGATATATGAAGCCTATATAACTGAGGGTAGCGACTTCAAAAGCAAACGCACAAAGACATAAGAAAATTACAAAATGTGATGACAGAAAATTGAAGTGGAAAATTGGCGAGACCAAAAACCGGAAATCAGACGCTTGACTAATAAATATAAATTGCGAAATAATTCCAATAGCTCTATAAATTACGAAAGAATTCAACTTTAACTCAGAAACCCAAATCCTTCTCAAAAAAATTTAAAAAGAACTTAAATTCTTTGGGTTTGAAGAGGTGGACGAAGCACCCATTATTAAATGAAGTAACAAATCATTGGGCCAATAAATTAACAAATTATACATATTATCCATGCTTTCCACATTTTTAATAATTACATTGTAACTGCAAATTACTTCATTTCGAAATTTTCTATAAAAAAAAAACATTTAACATTCTAACTTCTAATTCAAAAAATAAATTAATTTAATTGGAATGAAAACATAGTAATATAAAGAAAACACCGACAACTTCTTTATTCTATTTGCCTTCTTATTTAAGAAAAAAAATATTCACAAGAACATTTGAAAACTTGCTCTTCTTTATAATTTTTTTTTTCTGATTTAATTAAAGAAAATCTTTTAGATTCTCCTAACTCAAGAACTTTTAAGTGGTCAATTATTCCTCTGATGGAACAATTTCAAAAACGGTGCTTCTTTTATGCCGACCTCTTTTACACTAAAACATTTTTTTTTTTGATATGTGTATTAATATCTCGTGATGAGTTTCTTACAAGAAGTATTCTTCTAAATTGCCATCAACGTAGTTCGTTTAAAGTAGAAAAACTTAAAAAATGATAAATATTTTTAAAAAAATTCTCCTTCAGACTGTTAGTCAAAGGTTATTCTACACTGTAAAAGACAAAATGTAATGCCCGATTTAAAAGTAAGTCATAAAATTTTCTTCAAAAATATTAACACTTCTTGTTCTATTGACTTAATCGAGATTTTTTTTACTGGCATTGTATATTTCTGAAAAACCTTTCATTGATTTAAATCATATTTGCGGGCAAATTTTTAGTGCGAAGACATTTTTAATTATAAGCAAACAAAAGTTTATTAATTAAAATCTCAAAATTCCAATATTTTTACGATCCTTGGTCCCCATTGTATTTTGTAAAGATTAGGGTTCTAATATCAAAAAAATTTCTTTGGGATTCACTGTAATTACATGTAAATACTGCTTTAAATAATTTCATAAAGGAATTTTTTAAGTTGTAAAAACCCAAAAAATTAAGGTGTCAATTAATCAAACTTTAATCCATTGCATTATGTCAGTAAAGAAATGCTCTATTCATGTTATTATATTGAACTAAAATTATTTTAATACTTTATATTTTTATTCACTATTTGTCATGATGAGTTTGCATGAGTATTCTAAAGGATTTACAAGATATATAACAAAAAATTTTAAAAAAATGGAAAATTTTCAACTTTTCATCAATAAGAGATCAAGAGTATTTTGCAAGATTATGTAACAAATCAAGATTATGTGATCATTACTAATTATTCAGTCTTAAAATCACTATATCAATCAAAATCAAATATAAAAAAATCATGTTAATAATTATTCAGTCTTAAGATCACTCAATCACTTGCAAAGCAACTCGTATATTTAATATGACACATTTTATATAAAATCTAAATTTTGAAAGTTTTGCATTTTCCTTGCAATTATAGTTTTTTTAAAGTTATTTTTATTCATTATACATTTTTAGAACCATTCTATCCTCCAAAACATTCAACCATTTTTTTTTTATTTCCTTAGCCAAATGATAGTTTCTTAAAACCATCAGCTATTTTCTTGGCAAACCCCACTTTGAAGCATAATTTAATTATAGTAGGATAAGTAATGTTCTGTCATTATAAAATAGTTCGCATTATAATTGTTTATAGTCTTGTTAAAAGAGGTGGCAATTTAACAGTAACATATTTTGTTGACTATGATTTTTTCTTCCACAAACATCTTGTAGTAGATGATTAAAAAAGTAACGGTGTTTTTCTTTCATTCATTTCATACACTGATTGTATGCTTTAAAAGGAAACTTTTTTTCTTCTTTGCATTTAAAAAGTTTATCCTGAGCCATTTTCAGCGTATTTCGGTTTCATTACTTTTCAGAACTACTAAGAAATACAGTAAATAGAATCATATTGCTACATTTTTATTATTTTTATAATAGATGGTTGTTGTAACTGATAGGTTTTTTTTAAAGTACTGATAACTTTTCTCAAATTTACTTGAAAAATGTACAAAACCGTGCATTTTCTAATAAATAGGGATAAATATAAGCACTGAATATTTATATGCAATACTTTTTAATTTTACAACCGTCACTGAACAGCCGACCCACTTTTGAGCTTACGGTTACCAATGAAGAAGGTTGAACTCCGACCCACCCCAGGGGGGTATACGGAGATAAAAGTAAAATTATTACAATAAAATTTCTCTAAAAACTAAAGTTACAGTAAAATTTCGCCAAATNTTCAACGTTTCCAAGCATCATTTTGTTTGGCATATTACATTACTGAAGAATGTCAAGTCATTCTTGACTTAGAGTTTGTTAGTAGTTACAAGTTTTGTTTAGCTTTGTTAGCCACGTTTTTTTGTTTGTTTGTTTATTTCTAACAATTAAGAAGTGCAAAATTTTGAATCCTTTGCAAATCAAGCTATTATGATAAAAGTTAAATATCACTATTTTCAATAAGTATATTCCAATATTTCTGTATGAATGTATATCCTTCTATAAGAATACATGTATATAGTTGCAAAATCAATAGCAATCATTTACAACATTCATTTATAAAGGCAATTAAGTGAAAATATATTGTCCGCTATATGCCATAAATTAAAGAAAACAGTAGGTTTTTGACGGTTTTTACCGGTAAAAACACGGTTTATACCACTGTCATGTCAAAAACCAGTTTTTGACGGCAAAAACCCAACCCTGTTTTCTAATAAATAGGGATAAATATAAGCACTGAATATTTATATGCAATGCTTTTTAATTTTACAACCGTCACTGAACAGCCGACCCACTTTTGAGCTTACGGTTACCAATGTAAAACCACGTAGTCTTATAGTTTTTAACCCAATACAGAAGACAAAAGAACTCCTGGATCAAGTATTGTGAAATATGTGACTTCGTGGAAGACTTTTGAAGGGACTAACCATCATTTGTGTTACATGGAAAAGAAAACCTTGAAAACCTCCCATGGTTAGCCTAATGACAAAGTGACGCTTACCCATGATTCGTCTACCACTGAGGTTACATCAGCACTATAGCCGGAGCGAACCGGGAGCGAATTTCTTATTGATCAGTCATCGTTAGGATGCGAACCCGGGTTACCTCAATGGGAGGCGAACTCTCTACCTTTTGAGCCATTGCGGCTATAATAGTGCTTTTTTTTTATAACCGTCGTTGAACAACCGACCCAATTTCGGGTTTACGACTACCAATGTTCAACTCCGTATCCTTGTCATTTTGAATCAAACCAGAAGAGTAAACTCCTGGATCAGTACCCTCAGAGGTATGATTTGTTATGGGAATAATGGGAGGATTTAGCGACTCCACAGATTCAACTTCCATCAGTCACCATTTACTACACGGCAGACTTTGCGACCATTTACTAATCTGGGAGTCTTCGGCCGGGGGGGGGGATCGAACCTACGAACTCTTTGATATGGGCCCAGTGCCCTACCAACCAGGCTATATCCCGGCCGTATGATACTACTTTGTCAAAGTGTTATTTTTAAATGAAGTAAATACAGCATGAATTGTTTCAAATTGTAAAAAGCCACCCAATTCATCGACAAGGATTTTGATTAAACCGCAAGAAAAACCTGTCAACAGGCTGTCTTATCATTGGTAACGCTTAAAAGGCAGCTTTGCCACAAATGTGCACAGCAGTGTTGCCAGACCTTAAGATTAAAATGTAGCGAATGGGAACTCCAAAAGTAGTGAATTCGAAAATTTTGTAGCTAAAAAAATACGTTATCCACTAAATTTAAAAAATAAGTAAATTTTCAATGCATTGCGTTAAAAATTACGTCAAATTTAATACTTCGTTTTAACACAGATAAAAGGTAACGTGATTTATTTTTCCAGAAGATAAACGGTTAATAAGGGTTGGAGCAAAAGATTTTTTTTTCCATCCTACTCACCGTGCATTTTTTCACCAGTCTAAGATTTGAAACATAAATATGGAAAGATTACAGACTCTGCGCAGCAAAACAAATCAAGAATCCAAAAATAACACAGATGCGTTTTCAACAACAACAAAAAGTCCTTTTTATAAAGGGTAAAGAATTGCAGAATTTTCATAATCATTTTATTATGGGAACGGGGGGGGGGGAATTTAAAAAAGAAAAATATTTCAGTAGCGCATTTTTAAGATTTGTAGCTTTCGAGAAATAATGAGTAACCCAAAAAGTAGCGGGTAGCCAAATTTAGATTTTCAGTAGCGGTTACTTTGAATAGGAGTCAAAATTGCAAGTTGTCTATGACTTATATTGAGTTGGATATCCATGATCCACAAAGCATCAGACATTAACGGAATTCCTTTCCCTTTTATGGAATTCACCGCATTCGATGCCTGGAATATTACTTTCAATTCGACTCAGTGTAACTCTATACCAGTTGAATTATCCTAACTTACTCAACAGAAGTTGATTCCCCACCCCTCCCCGATGACACAATTTATCGATTAAAAAAAAAAAGAAAAAGAAGATGATCATCTTTTACCGCTAATCCCATTCACAGAAGGTCACAAATCAGCGGAATCTTTCGTTTCCCTTTTCCATACTACTCCGGGGTTGTGAATATATATTCTTATATATATTACTCTCTCTCTTGTTTAAAAATCGATGAACAAAGAAACAAAAGAATGGAATAAAATGAATCGCCAAGTGTTTCCTCCTTTTGTATGTTTCGGCTGACAAAACACTTTCTCTCCATTTTTCTTTCTCTTTTTTTTTTGTACCCCCTACACTCTTCTCACACTCCTCCCTTCCCGAAAAGGATTCGATATGGATGGATAGCCTTCCATTTTAATTCTTCCAAATTTAATTTGGGAATAAAATAGCAATTGCACTGATTAACCACAATTTTATGTGCCAATTGAAAAGCTGAAATGGATAAAGGTTCTAAGCGACATTTTGGTGAATTTGAGTCAATAAGCTTCATACGTAGAAAATAAAGATGATGCCTTATCTTACTCTTTTGTTTTCAAGCTCCTATTAAGCAAAATCTTTCATTCATATTGTGTTTGCTTTTCTTGTCGTTTTAACCCCTTAACAGTAACTTAACCCCTTAACCTTAAGTTTGTTCTTTATATTATTATAAAAGTTAGAAAATTGTTTATTATGACAAAAATAAAATTTTAAATGCAATAGATACTGTACTTATAATTTTTACATACACATAAAAAAGTAATGGATTACACACACGTCTTAGTCCATTAGAGCAATTTAAATAAAATTTTGAATCTAAATATAATATAACTAGCATAATATAATATAAAAATACAACAATATGATTTTCAGTACATAAATTTTACAAATCTTTTACAGTACGGTTTATCCCAAAACCCTCACCCACATTTTCCTCCCTCGACTGAAGTTGTAATGAGTAAAAAACTAAGACCACTAATGCCATCTATTAAGAAAATAGTGAATTAAGTATCCTAAAGTAGCTGTTTAGTTTGTAGCTGTAAAGTTTTAAATGTTTCAACATTTACTTAAGATTCATACCCTAGCAAACCATAGGAATTCAGTCCAATAGTAGCCTTGTTTGTTTCGCCTCTGTAGATTTCTTTTTTTTTTAATATGTTAACTCTTAACTGTTTTAACGTTTATTAAAGATGCATACCCTAAGAAACAATATGGATTTACTCCAATAGGCCACAGAACAAAATTCATAGTGAACATCTTCCTCAAAGCAGGAAAACACTTGTTTTCGTATTATGCAGGATTTTTGAATAACCTTTCCAAAAAATTTTAGTTTTTTTTATAGATACAGTACACTCTCGATTATCCGTGCGCGGATTATCCGGTTTGCGGATTATCCGTGCGCATTCCGAATTCACACAAAAAATATAAAGATAAACATTTTCAAGATTAAAAAAAATTTGATTCATGAAGTTATAACACTACCAAATTTTTGGAGAGTAATATTCGTTATTGGATTGCAGTATATGGAACAAATCGTCTACGTTATGGATGATATGGAAAATCGTCTACGTTATCACGATCGTGGAGAAAGATGATACCGCTTGATGAACAATCCTCTTCAGATGTTCAAGAAAAATATGATAACAGTATTCTCGAACAAGCAAAAGAAATCTAAGGTTTCGAAATTCTTTATGAAAAAAATTTAGAAGATTGGTTTCAAAGGGATGCATGTGAGCCTGGCTTCCAGTTTTTGGCTGACGAAGACATCGTTATGTTATTAAATCAAATAGTGATGATAGTAACTGATGCCGAAGATGTAGTAAATGAATGAAATACAAATTCTCATTCTGCTGCTCTGTGGAAACTTTATTAGATTATATGGGAGGATTTGATTACGGTGACATTACTGCGGTTCGTAAAATATGTGTATCGATATATGGCGAAGACGCATTACACATTTTTTAATAAGGAAAATTCCTAGTTTGATGTTATGCATGCAAATGTCAGTAATTTTTATATCTTTTGTACTGGTATAGAATTTTTCTTTAATAAAAGGAATTTTCGGATTATCCGTGTTTTTTGATTGTGACCGTGCGACCTGTCCCGGTGATTAACACGGATAATCGGGAGTGCACTGTATAAAGATAATACCAGACCAAAAGACCATTGTCCATCTCTCACCTAATTGAGTACAACCTTAACTACATCGCATGCAAATTGCACGCCTTATTTGCTATATTTTTACTGAAATTCTAGTATTTCTATATTTGCCATAGATTTAACATGCCTGCAGTTGATTTGACTTGTTATAGAAAAAAAAATCATTTTTAAATTAAGGGGTACATTAATGATTTTCAGGAATGAACTATATTACACAACTAATTAATGAATATCTTGATTAAATCTGACAGCTTCTAGGTCGAGCAGTGCAGCTACAACAGGCTTTCGAATCTTAGCTACCCTGTCTTGTACCCCAGTGGTCCCCAACCTTCTTATCACCGCGGACCTGTCAACGTTTGATAATTTTACCGCGGCTCGCTTGGGGGGGGGCGTTGATTGTTTATATTTTAGATTATTTTGATTTATTAATTTTAATTTAATTGTATTTAAAAATGCCAAAATAAAATACAGTTACACCAAAATATAAATATAAAGTGATTTAACATTTTAACTTACTAGAACTTTAATTTAATGAGAACCCTGAGCTTGTTTCTTTGCAATGAGGCGGTTCCATCTGGGGGTAATCGGAGACAATGAAACATTACAAACATTAAAAAATTCATGTCACTACCTTCGGGGGCCCCTTTTTTTAAATAAATAAAATTTTAATGGAAAACAGATATTTTTAATTTGGGGTATGAACCTAGGAATTTAAATTCAGTTTCAACGAAATGGGCGGCCCGGTACCATTTGATTCACGGACCGGGGGTTGGGGAACACTGTTGTTCCCCACTTTTCGAAAACAAGGCGGACGTTACTGTCTATTTTAAAATTCTCTCTGACTACCTGTTCATGAACTATATCGCAAAGAAATATGTTTTCATAGGATTTGCCAAGTAGTGGGCCATTTTGGGTCTGCTGCTCAACGACGGTTAAAAAAAATATTGGGCCAGCATATGCTTTTTGAGCTGTGGTGGCTCAGGGGATAGAGAGTTCTCCTTTCAATGAGAAGTCCACACCCGGCCTACAGTACTTAACTTATCCTCAGTGGTAGACGGATCATGAATTAGAGTCCTTTTGCCGTCAGGCTAACCGTGGGAGTTTTTAATATTTTTCCTCTCCATGTAACGCAACTGCGCGTTAGTTTCCTCCAAAAAGTCCTGCACAGAGGCAAATTTCCCCCAATACTCGATACAGGAGTTCCCTTGCTTTCTGGATTAGGTTCAAATCTACGTAGTTGAACATTAGCAGTCGTAAACTCAAAAATTGAGTCTGCTGTTCGACGGTTATGGAGCAGCACATAAAAATGGTTAGGCCATGATTAAAGACAGTGTTGCCAGATTAAGGGTTTCCCCCCTAAATTTCGGGGGATTTTTTATCTTCAGTGGGTATTTTAGGGGAATTTGTTTTTAGGGGTTTGCTTTAGGGTTATTTGGGAATTTTACTAGTTTCATTTTGGTTACGTTCTAATATCGAATTTTATAACTGAATGTAAGAGATGGAACCGTGAAAATCAATATGTTAAACCAAAGCAAAAAGATTAAGATTTAATATTAGAACTTAACTCCTTTGTTGACTGTAGTAAGTTATTACTTAGCTCGATCAACCTGTACTTTTGGTGAATTTGAATTCAAATTATTTAAATTTTTTAATGTACATGGTTTAAAAATAATGCCAAAGGATAAAGAAAAAAAGTGCGTACAAAAGTACGAGAAAGATTGGGAACACGAAAAGCAGTTTAATGGTAAATTAATAGTACAACTGTTCATCCAAAATCAGGGTTGGGTTTTTGACGTCAAAAAGTGGTTTTTGACATGACAAGGGTATAATACTGGTTTAAACCGTCAAAAACCCGTCAAAAATGTCAAAAACTGAAGTTTGCCAAGAAAATATATAAACTTCAAAACTACCAACAGTTGCCATGCATTATATTGAAATTTAATTATACTATAAGTAATCAGCAGGTTTTAAAATATTTTTTAATTAAAATTAAGGTAAAATAACAGATTTAAAATCTCAGAAATTTATATTC
>NC_092205.1:99184717-99330546 GCF_043381705.1 Parasteatoda tepidariorum
AGATTAAGAAGAATCTCTGATTTATATTTATCTGGCACACACTTAACTATAAATGCTCGTTCTAACGATGTAAAGAAGAATCCCCAATTTTCGGGTTTACTCGGCACTTTAATGGTCAATGTTCTAATGCTCTTAATCAAAGAATCTAG
This sequence comes from Parasteatoda tepidariorum, assembly GCF_043381705.1. NCBI lineage: Eukaryota > Metazoa > Arthropoda > Arachnida > Araneae > Theridiidae > Parasteatoda > Parasteatoda tepidariorum. The sequence goes on from NC_092205.1 coordinate 99,184,867, forward strand.
GGAATTATTAGATTCAATTAGCTCTATATTATTCTCTTTTGGCTCAGAACGAATGCGTGCAATTTCTAATTCAGTTTTTGTTCTCTCGACCTCCTTTGGCTCAGCACGAATACGTGCAATTTCTAGTTCAGTTTTTGCTCTCTCGAGCTTTATATTCTCTAACTTTAATTGTTTTGATTCTTCAGACTTGCGCTCTTCTACTATTAAACTTACTAGATCACTAACAGTTTCAGAGTCAGTTTTATATTTTTCACAACTTTTAATTATATCAATTAAGTTTACCACAGTCATATCATCACTAATCTCTAGATCTAGTTCACTGGCAATAAGCCTTAAATCATCTTTTTTACAATTCTTAAACATTGTAAATTAAAGTATTTTATAAAAAATCAAAACAATCCTACTTTGAATGGGAAGGCACGAATCCACAGTTTTCTCGTAACACTGTCCACAATGGTTATCTCTTAGAACTCAAAACGAAACTCTTTTCGTTAATTGTTTTAATTTTGCTGATTTTTTCTCCTGGTGAGCGGACCACTCTTGTCGACGCTCAGGTAAATATGAACTCGCTCAATAAACAGAAAATAAGCGGACTGTAAATTCACAATATTTATTTATTATTATTTGGAAGAGAGCTTTTTTGTAGCTCGTTACAGCTCTCCTTCCACACACACTCTTTTTCTCTCTGTGTTACAAGTTACACTAGGTGGCGCTACAAATCCGTGCGGATACACCATGGTTTAAACTGTCAAAAACTGTCACATGTCAAAAACCTGCCAACCCTGTCCAAAATGTTTAACAGCGAAAACATATATAAATCAGAAAGTATTGACGAAAATATGTTGGATATTTTATCCGAAATTTAGGCATAATGTTAGAATTAAAATATTAAAAAGACTGATAATAAAATATATCGTTGATAATAAAATATTTATGAAAAAAGGTGCGAGTCAAAAAGTATTGAAAAAAATATCCATAATATACGATACGGATTGGTAACGATTGAAATGAAAAAAAAAAAGATTAATTTGTTGATAATGAAATATTAAAAAGTATTGAAGCAACGTTTTCTATATATTATTTAACTTATGTACTATTTTTTAATACTTTTACATTAAGTTAAAAATTTTGGGGTTTTTTCAATATTTTTAGGGGATTTTACAACGCCATCTATGGGTAAACGGTTATCGGGACCTGGCAACACTGATTAAAGAACTCACAACTGTAGCTGTATATAGATATAAACTTGAAAGCTTTTATTATGTTAAGGAATTTTCCAATTAGATTTTAAAACATGCCACTAAAAGTCAAAATTAAAATTTACTTCTGAGTTAAAATGAAAAAAAAAAAAAGAGAAAGTATGATGGTTAAAAATTTACACTCATTGCTTCAAAAGAGGTAAAAGATAACAGGGCACGAATAAAAATACGAATATATAGAACTGTCTTACTATTTTCTTTTACTGTGATAGTTCAATCTTGTTAAAAGATTCGAAAGCAACCAAATAGAACTGCAACCGCATCTGTCGATATCTCCAAAATGGCAAAATATGTCAAGACTGTGAAGTTAAATAAAAAATCAAACATTTCCCCAAGGGATCTCAATTGTTTCAAAAATATTTCTTTTGAACCTTCGACTATTCTCTTCAGTTCCAAAACAAATAACTTGCTGGAACTTTTAATGAAGTGTTAAAATATAGAACGAGAAATTATCCCAATGTATACGCAATGATTTGAGTGAGATTAAGAATATTTCATATAGCAATTTCAGATCATGAATGCTTTGCTCGGATTCTGAACCAAAATTATAAGTACGGGAATATATTTAATCATAAACACAGAAGTAGTTAAAAACTTATTTCCTTTTTTTTAACTCTTAAGTTTCTGTTCTTGAAATTTAAAAGCAAACTAACAGAAATAATATTTTAATCATGAAATTCGCAAGTGAACAAACTATTAGTCCATTCCATTTGCAAAGAAGAAATTCTATAATTTATTTAGAAAAAATATACTTCCAAGTTATATATCTTCTATAACCCAAAAAAATGTTCCATAAAGTTGGTAAAAAGAAAGAGGTCATTTTCACGGGCGCTTCCATTCAATACGTTTTTGTATTTAGATCTTTTTGACAGCAGAGGAAGTAAAGATAAAAAAAAAATGGGGTCGGGCTTTGTTTTTCTTTTTAGCCCCTTTTTTTCATACAATATCCCCTTTTTATCCCGAAAGGAGTACTGAGGGGGAAAAGGATGTCGTTCGATATCAGTTTGGAGTCCTGCCAAACAAACATTTTTTTCTTTCTTTCTTTTTTCCCCCTTACCCTTTACTTCATTTCACTTATGTGGCAACAGGAGGGCGTCCATCTCATTGGCACATACCCCGAAAAGTGTCCCAACAACAAGTTATTATTTTTGATTTCAACGAAAAAATGCGATAAATAACTTTAGCCTATTTAAAACTTCTTTTTTTTCTTTGGCAATTGACTTACATCATTAACACTAAACATACCAACACTTAATCTATACCTATTTCTACCGTAGCCGGTCAAATATCCGGACTTTATGTTTCTTCATTGAATGTACGAAATATGGGTGTTAAGAAGGAAATAAACTTAAAAAAACTTTATTATAATTAAACAAAATTGTTTATTGCCATTATTTATGTATTACAAACACAAAGAATAAGAATTTTTAATTCCTTGCTCAACACATAGTTTACATATACAGGGTGGTTCCATTGTACATTTTACGCAAACATATTTCTTCTAATTACTTCTATAATTCTTATAATTATAAGAACATATAAGAATTATAATTCTTATAATTAATATTATTTCTTCTAAGAACTTATACTGTATTGATTGTTTCGACATTTTTCTGGGTAAAACTAACAGTTAGAAATGGAGTAACGCAATCAAAATAAAATATAAGCTACTTACCAAAACATTTAGTTTTTGCCACTTTTTCTTACTCAAAAATGCCAATCTAAAATTTTAGGTACTTTCTTGAAATTTGAATTCATAGTTATTCTGATTGAATTAACTACGCAACAGTCTTAGCAGAAATGTGCAACTCATCGAATGCAAAACTTTGAGCAACCCTCACCCCATAATATCTGATCTGGTAACCTTGTGAAGCAATAAATTGTTCTCCCGGTCAAATGACCGGTTGTGGTAGAAATAAGTACACGACAAGTATTATTCGAAACAAACGAAATACAATAATAATAATAGAATATTAACTGCTTATAATGTTTAGAAAAAGTCATGTAGTCAAATGTGCAAAAACGATAAGCGCATTTTCGATGTAAAAGTTCCTAAACGGTCAATTGACCGGTTATGGACCGATCACACATGAGCATTAATATTGAAATTCGAAAAGAAGAAAATCTTATTTTTCCTCAGTCATTTGACGAATTTTAATTTTTTTTAATCATAAATAATGAAATCAGAAAACAGTTAATCAGAAAATAGTAACTCAAATATGCACCCGAATTGTGCTTACGATATGATCTAAATACCATAGTCAATTAGGTATTATTAATTTCAGTACTTTTAATACTTTTTTGGAATTTTTCCAGTAATCAGTTCTGCTTTGTTCTTTCCCTCCCTAGAGCAGGGGAGACAAGATGAACCCTTTTATTTGGTGTCCAATAAAACTTCCCAATAAAACAAGTTTCATTGCCTTTTTCCCACAAATGTTTTCAGACAGTATTCAGAGCAAAACTCGATTTAACAAGTATTTTCACCAGATGGGCTTTTAACATTTTGGGGGTGAGGAGAGGACTTTAGGGTCTTAATAAAGGTGTCAGTAGGGAACTAAAAAAAAAAGACTAATATTACATTATAAAGCCGAACTACTAATCGTTAAAATTTTATCTGAAGAACAGTATTGAAAAGGTTTTATGCAAGTATATATTCCTATGAAAACAGGGGAAGTTCATCAATACTAATAAAAAAGCTTAGCTTGGCAGAAGTTTTCAAGCCAAGCTGGGATATATGCTTATTCTACAATCATAAGTTTTCATTTTTCATATCCAGAGAGGTGCAAAAGATTCTTGTAATTAAATGGTAATTATTTTTTGATGTATAACTATGGTAAAATATCAATGGAGAAATGTTGTCGCAACTGTATGGTAAAGGTGTACCATAGTATATGGAAAAATTTCTTCATAAGCTACAGCACACCTTAGTTTTATGGCAAATATTTGCCATATAACAAAATGACATAGGATATTCCAATGTGATTTCGCCTATGGTAAAATCTTGCCATACATGTATGGCAAGGGATGAAAGAAAGGTTTAAAAGCTATCAACACGGTAAATATTACTCTTCTTTCTTATATCTTTAAATTGTGTATGTAAAAAATATATATATTTTAAAAATATTTTATCAAAACTTCTAAAATCAGATAAATTAATTTTGAATAATTTATATTTTTATTCCCTCTTGTTAGTAGTCTATAACACTTAGTGATTTTAAACGATACGGTCAGCTATGCATTGAAACTGTAGCATTTTCTAAGAGAAAAACATTTTCCCTTTTTGCAACTAAATAAGAAAATATTATCGTTCAAAATTTGAATAAAAGTTTGGAAGTTCGCGATAAAATCATTCGAAAATTGTTTTGTGTATTAACTTTTAACGAAAATTTATAAAGACTAAGATTTGCGGAAATAGGTGCGGGCTTTCATTCCTTCAGAAAGGACAGAACCATAAAACTTGGTGCGTTATTGGCCAGCTATAGTGTATACAGGCGTCTGTCCAGACATTTTGTGAAAGGTCCGTTTTTCGTGAAATTGTGAAAAAATTACTCACATTCTTTCAACCAGGGTCCGCTTTTATGAATTTGTGCAAATAGGGTCCGTTATTGCGAGTAAAAAAAACTTTTTCAATGAGTTTTTAAATTGTAAAGACATACAAGATTATGCTCAACACTGTAAAATTATAATTAAAAAAATAAAATTTTAGAAAATAAAAAGCAATTGCTGCTTTTAAAGTAGAGATGCAACATACAAATATTTGGTATTTAGCCTATACTGCTGAACGCAGAATATTCATTTCGGACGAATAATGGAAGAATCGTCTGCCGAAGACAAAACTTAATTCGTTTACATCCATCTTTCTTGTTTTCTGCCCTGGAAAGGGTTTATTCGATTAACAAAATAATAATGAAGATAAACAAATTTGTGAAGGGTCCGATTAAAAGAAAAATCATTTTGTGAAGGATCCGTTTTTAAGTTAAAATATTTTGTGAATGGTCGGCTTTTATGAAAAGATATTTTGTGAAGGGTCCGTTAACGGACCCAAATTTCTTCTAAACAGACCCCTGGTATATATCATCTTTTTTAACAGAAATTTGTGTATTTTTTAAGCCATTTCATTGTTGAATTTTCCTTATAAAATTCTATGCTTTACTGTCCGAGTTAGAAATAAGTAAATACAGTATACTTTCGATATCTTGAAGTTGAAGGGACTCTAAAATAAGTTCGAGATAGAGAGCTTTTGAGACAACAGGCTCAGAACCAAATATGTTCTAAAAAGTAAATAAAAAAAAATATCTTAAATAATATTCCGAAACGTTGAGTCATGAAATATCAGAAAAAATACTAATAAAGATATTTGCATAATAGTTGACAATAGGTCTAAATGCAGCGATGAAAATGTTATTTTTAAAAGCAACAGAAAAATATACATTAAATATAAAAGAATTAGTTTACAATGAACTAACATTAATAGAGTTTATTTCAAAAAAATTTATCATCGTGGCCATCGTTTTTGAAATCGCTCATCAATCAATTTTTCTATATGAAAAATAGCTGCCAAGTCATCGTTTTCCATGTTCTCTGAGCATTTTAAGAAAAGTTTTAATATTTAGGGCAGCATTTTTTCTTGGGACGCAGTAATGTAGAGTGGCGGTTTGCGGTGATTTTTCCGAAAAAATTCATTTTTAATTTCGAAAAGTATTCCACCTAACAAGGTTTTGACGAAAAACTCTTCGATATAGTAAGTCAAATTAGCATTATGTGGATATGTAAGCTAGGAAGAAAAGTTTTAGGAAAAAGTTGACGAATTTTTTTAAGGATTTCGAGATATCGAAGTTCGAAATATCGAGAGTATACTGTAGTTATGAAATAACAACGAAATTTTCTTCTGACGCTCTGCGCAAAAATAAAAATTACATTGTAAAATATATTGGAAAAAACTGAAAATAAAAGATTATTTGTCTCTTAACCATAACTATTTAATTTTTAAAAAGAAATTAAGTAAAATTTTTTCCTTAGAAAATATTTACAGGCTTGAATTTTCACCCAATACTTCCTGTCCCGTTAAGGTTTGGAAAAATATTCATTCCGGATCTAAACACCTCGTTTTTTTTTATTTATTTAAATCAAGAATAACACGCCAAAAGTATTAAACAAAATTATACGATAATATTATGAATAAATATGGTCTAAGAATAATTACGAGAACGGGGACCCACCACAAATTTAGTTCTAACGATAAAAACGCATCGATTCTTATTGTTTCTTGAAAAAGGAAAAATGCCTCTTCAAATACGATAAAAATCCGAAGTGAAAAAATTTGAGGGGAGGGGGGAAATTGCAGAAGATGAGAAATTTTTAAAACTCAAGGTAATTTTAAGACTTAAAAATCATTTTAATGCAAAAAAAAAATTACTTTAATATCTCAAAAATATTTTAGGCTACCAAAACTACTTTAGTTTTTACGAAATTTGAAAAAGACTTTCACTCCAGGCAGGGTGTTAAGGGGAAAAAAACACTGTTGAGTGGGTTTAATAACAAATTTGAATGATGCAGTTTTATGACACATCAAACTAAAGATTGCAGCACTTGTTATATGAATCTCTAAAATATTTGGACAGCGTTAAGTGAACCAAAAGGAAAGTGTTGGAGATATACGGAAAATACCAAAAAATAAATTATAACGGCTGTCTTACAGCTTTCATGGTATGTTCTATCTGGATCGGAAACTAAGAATGTTTTTCATTGCGGAAAAATCAGAAGGAATGCTGAATTCACAAATTGTCAGGAACAATCAAACTGCCTCCAAAAGCTTTCAATTGTCATTAGTTATTACTAATCATGTACAAAAAGATTTTTGCTCTTCAGCTAATTTCATGAGGGGAAAAAAAACTTTCTGTCGTGATTTGCTTTTAGTAAAGCAAAATCTTCAAAATATCTGGACTCTTTTATTTTAATCTGGTGAGTATATCTTATATTTTATCTTATATCCGTCGTTGAACAGAAGACCTAATTTTTTGGGTTTACGACTACCAATGTTCAACTCCGTAGCCTTGCAATTTTGAACCAATTCAGAAGATAAGGAAACTCCTGGATCAGTACCCCCAGAGGTATTGATTTGTTATGGGAACATGGAAGATTTTCTGACTCAACAGTTTTAGTGCGCATCAGTCACCATTTACTACACTGGGAGTCTTCGGCAGGCAGGGATCGAACCTACGAACTCTTGGCCCAATGCCCTACCAACCAGGCTATCCCGGCTTAATGTGAGTATATCCAGGGGATTAATATATGTTTTTTTAAAGCATCTGATCAATACTACCGTTTAGAGCCGTAGTGGCTCAGGGTATGGAGCCCTCGCCTATCAAAGAGGTAAACCATGCTAGAATCTCAGCGATGACTGGTCAATTCNAAAAACATAAGTGTTCTAAAAGAAGCCTAATTTGTCTTGAAGCCTGATCCAGGAGTTCCTTTCTGAATGAGGTAAAATTACACAGCTAAAGAGTCGAACTCTTATAGCCGTAAACCCAAAAATGGATCATCTATTTTGTGCCGGTTATAAAGTAAAACGACCTTAAAAAAAGACAACAGCTTTTGCAAAATAATTCAAAAGACGTTCCACTGTTACATTATTATTTTTGCTATTAAAAGAGTTTCACTCAATCGATTAAAAACAACTGCATTTAAACTTTAAAAAATTTAGAAATAATGTTATATGATCATTTTTATCAATTAAAAACAAAACTATCTGCATGAAATTCCAATAATAGTCTTGATGCTATATCGAATAATTTTAAAAATTAAAAAATAAAACATCGACATATAAAGTCCAACAACGGTTTTAATTTCTTAATATTATCATTTTTAAATAAAGACAAAAAAACATGTATATTTGCATTCTAAAAATAATCCAGTAATTAAGATAATTGTTGGGACATAAATACAGTTTGATTCTATAGTTCGTATTTAAATTTTTAATTATTAAAAACAAAAACTAAGATTGAAGAAATGGTAGAAAATCATCAACGGGAACAATAGTTTAAATATACATAATTAATTTAGAAGTTTATTTTATTTACAGAAATTAGTATAACATAAATATCATTTAAAAATGATTTGTTCTAATAGTAGGTTTATAAAGATTTTAATATCCCATATAAATATAAAACAAACATAAAAATCGTTCTTTTATTAAAAGCAGCAACTATAAAAAACTTAACTTTCTTGTACTCTTTTAAATTTTGTTTACTCGATTTGCTTTAGCTTATACAAAGCATGAAAAAATGTTTTCTGGCATAAATATCCAAATTTAATGAAGAGTTGTAAAGAAAATAATTTTAAATAAGCTAACATGATGAGATCTATACAACTCTATGTTGTAACTTGGACCGATTTTTCTTGCTTTAAAGAGATAACTGAATTCATTCACAAAATGTAATTGTTAGAAGCTATTCGAATAATTACAATCTGTACTAAAAAATAAAAGTTAAATTTGCCCAGGGTACAACTCTCTCCTGTATTCTAATTTTTCTGCTTTGTACCTGTACTTTCATACTTTATTTAATCATGAGAAACTGAACTTTTTAAACTTATTGTATTAAAATTTATGATTTTGATTGTTACTTTTTAAAATGTAATATTAAATGTGGACAAAATATCTCAGTGAAGAATTATATACTTTTTTTTATTGGTCAGACGATATATTTAGGTCAGACGATTTAATTCGCGATTAGAACAGATTTTTCCTTTAAAATAAATCATTGATTTAAATCAGATGGGTCATTTTTTTAAAAAGAAATCCTTGGTTAAAAAGTTTGCAAAGCATTAAAATAAGAGATATTTTAAATTTTGTACTGTTTTTCTTAGTTACATACATATACACATGCATATATATCTACACACATATATATATATCTATATATATACACACATATATACACACATATATATACACATATATATACATATATATACACACATATATACATACACATGATGCTTGACTTCGGTGATCTGCTGAGAAGCGGGTCTTAACGATCAGTCTACTGCTAGACTATACATAGATATATACATATATATACATGCATATATATACATATCTACATGTATACATATCTATATGTATATATACATGCATAGATATACATATACATATCTACATGTATACATATTTATATATGTACATATCTGTACATATGCATATCTATATTTATACATATCTTTATGTATACAAATATACACATATGCATATGTATAATGTATCTCTGAAAATAAATTATTAGATATGAATTTTTAGTACAGAAAATTTAATTACAAACTTAAGTTTTAAAAGAATCATTGCTAAAAAATCCGATTTTAATCAAAAAAATCAGATTTAAACAAAATAAATCAGATTTTTTTTTTCCTAATTGCAAAACAAAATATGATTATACAGACTAAAAAAAATCCTTCAGGAATTTAAAATTTGAGTAAAAATATTACATTTTAGTTCCAATGCCTATTTTGTTTCACTCGCGATGTATTTCATTAAGAAAAACACAAACATTCCTACTCAAGTTTTTGGTTTTACATTATCATCTGACATAAGAAACAGAACCGCATCCTCAAACATGTCACTCTACGCGATAATAAATAAACAAATGAAGAAAGAAGAAAAAAAACTATATATGTATATATGGGTGAATCAGGGTCTTTTGCAGGGACCAATTCATTCACCATTATAGTGAAGAAAGAGATGAGAGGAAGAAACGTGGTTAGGCGCCGGAACAGCAGGAAAACGGGAGCCACAATGTGCCTGATGAAAAATGATGGCGGAAGTTGGATGATTGTCTCCCCCTCCCCCTTTCTTCTACTTCGATACTTTCATGCCTAGTTTTTTTTTTTTATTCCTTATCCCTTTTTTTACGTTTTTTTTATATATATATATTTTATTTCTATTATACCATCACCAGGAAATTGACCGGATGCTTCTATGGATGCGTGTTTTTTCCATCGCTCACCTCAACCCCCTTCATGGACTTGAAGATAATGCTGGACATTATGTCCAGCGAGAAAGAAATCAATTTAAAGAAGGCGAACATCCCTCGCACAGGTGGGTAAAAACTGTTTATTCAATTTTCTTCTCCATATTCATTTATTAAATGGGGCTTCATCGGTCGTTTACTAACATTTATTGTTTTCCTATTTACCATTAAAAAAAATTTTCTTGGTTATAGCCACATTAGACATCAAAACGATTTATTTTTTTTAAAGAAAATTGATTTAATTGAATTATTATTATTTAATTTGATTTATTGGATAAAATCCAAAATTTGAACCAAAATACATAAATTTATAAAAAATTTTAAAAAATTAAAAAAAAACTTGTTATAAGTCCAAATATCAGTCCAAAATATTTTGGACTGAATTGCTCTAATTTGGTATTTTGTCAATTAAAATTACGAAGTTAAAGAAAGTGTAAAAATCTGTAACAAGTAAAAAAAATTTCGACTTTTAATAAATAAATTAAATGTCATTTAAAATGACATAATTTAAAAAGCTTTAAAAGTTTTTTGCTTCGCGATTCAAAATTATATTTCTCTTACACGGCGACAAAAAAAGCCTCATTACAACTCCCCGAATGGCAACGCTAGAAAATCGACCCATGATTGCCGCTAAAAATGTCACATGCCAAATCTAGCTAAGATGGCTCAACATATAGCGCTTTTAAAAACGAAAACTGAAATAACCAGAGAGAGCATAAGCTAGGCAGAAGTGAGTAGTCTTTGTCGATAGATCTCTATTTTAGTATTTTGTCGAAAGCTCTTTTTTTCACGAATTTATATATTACGAATTTATTTGACGATATTTGATTTATATCACGAATTTATTTGTTTTACTAGAATTTATTTGCTTATGCAGGTTTTTCCCTTGAAATTCACTTATTTCAATTTTTAATAGACTTAATTATAGCCAAAATTTTAACCTTTTTAAAGAGATATCAGTTTTAGAAATTTTATCTTAAGATTTTATACTATAGCACATTTCTAATAGGTTTAACGAATTACATGTCATTTATTTGAATTCAAATTTATTTTAATGACTTAGTATTTACTAATTTATTTTTTAAAAAAAGTTGTTACATGGATTTGAATGTTTTGAATTCTTAGAATTTTGTGCATTTGCAATGTACCTAAGTTAGTAGCGAGCGAAGAGAGCTTGGTTTGCGAAGCAAAACATATAACATTGCGTGGCAATTTTCGGGGGTTGGCGAGCGTTAGCGAGCAAGGGGCGCAGCCCACTAGTTAATAAAAATATGTTTGGGTATATACGAGTTCTATAAGTGGGGTAAATGTTTTTGAATTGCTCTCTAAACCCATTTTTAATGAAATTTAAACGTTATGTTGAATAAAAAACAAATTTATAAAATTTGAAGAAAAAAAACTAATCATAAACTCCTCTAAAAATTTTCGATCGATTTGCTCAAGTTTTGTATTTTGTCATTTAAAATTACATAGTTTAAAATGATACAAAAATCTAAGATTTACAATGAAAAAAATTTCAACTTTTAATAAATAAAATAATTTGTAAGAATTATTTTTTCTAAGAAACTATCTTTAGATGAGTAAGTTCCATAAGTGAGGGCCAAATCCATCTGAAATGCAAATTAAGTTTCCGACCTATGAATAAAAACATAAAAAGTGTAAAGAGAACATTAAAAGAGCCCTAACTAACGACCTCTCTTCAAACTGTAGTTAGAGGGATCATATTTTCCATATAGCAGTTACCACTCCCCGATTATGATAACAAAAATTCATATTCCTCAAAAAAAAAAGTTCATTTCGATAGAACTTAACAGATGAATACTTAACATTCGATAGAAAACTTAAGAAACCAAATTTTAAAACATCTATATTTTTTTATAGAAAAATAAAATCAATAATCAATATATATTATAAAAAAAATAAAAATATCTTTCCATAATGAAGAGTGAGTCTATCGTGTATAAAACTTTAAAAATAACCAATTAACAAAACTTTTGCACATACTTTTTTTTTTAATTAAATGCAATCTTCTAAAAATGAATAAATAAAATGACTAAGCTCATTATTCGTTCGTTTAAGAACTACTTCCTGTTGAAAAGAAAACTTTACTAGTCATAACTTCAGTATAAACGTTAAAGTGACACTTTTTTGCAGGTTCAGCAATCATAAGTGTATTTTATTATGCAACAAATTAAAAGTATTCCATTCATTAAAATATACACAACTTACAAAAATAAAATAATTTACTTTTACTTTAAAATTTTCTTAGCTCATTTTATTTTTTATTTATTTTTTTGATTACATAGCAGAATTCAAGGTGAGCTTAGTTGCAACATTTATAAATTAAAAATACATAGAACACATTTTCGTTATTTATATGTCAGTAAGTTTTACTTTTGAATTGTTTAAGTGCAACGGATGTGCATCAACTTTAAATAAAATAGAGCTCGGTCAAACTGTGGAGATGCTTTCGCAATTATGCAATATTAAATTTAAAAAAATTCAACTTTAGTTAAACTTTTATGGAATAATTTATCTGCTCTTGTATTTAATAACAATCTGTACCGATTGTACATTACACTAAAATTAAATTCAACTATTTTAAATTTTTTAAATGTTTATCTAAGTGATTAACTCATTTCATTTTACTAACGAAAAATACATATACAAAAACTTATACTTATTTTGTACTCAGGGTACTGCGTTGAGCGTGAGTTTATTAACTCCATTTTATGTCACGGGCTCGTATCACTAGGGTGTTTCTTAATAGTACTGAAACCAATGCTTAACATAATATTTTATCGAGCCATGGTAGCTCAGGGGATAGAGCACTCGCCTCCCAATGGAGTGATCAGGTTCGAATCCCATCGATGGCTGGTCGATTAGAATTCCGCACTGACCACAGTGATGACGTAAAATATCCTCAGTGGTAGACGAATCATGAGTTAGCCTACCCTTAACGTCAGGTTAACCGTGGAAGATATTCGTGATTTTCCTCTCCTTATAACTCAAATGCGGGTGAGTTCCATCGAAAAGTCCTCCACAAAGGCCAATTTCTCCCAATACTTAATCCAAGAGTTCCCTTGTCTTCTGGATTGGGTTCAAAATTTAAAGACTACAGAGTTAAACATTAGTAGTCGTAAACACATAATTGGATCGGCTGTTCTACGATGGTTAAAAAAAAAATATTTAAACAATTTTCAAATTTCGTTGCACACAACGCATTTAAAAAAATATGCAAGCATTTATGGGAAAAGTAATTAACACTTGCGTGCACGCATCGAAAACTTGGGTCTCAATTGGGTAGTAGGTCCAGTAGCGGCTAAAAAGGGGAATTCCCCGTTTTCATGCTGGTTGGTTACTATTTGAAATTTTGAGATAAACCTAAGGAGCTGCTCATAAATGATGTTACGCCTGTGAAATTATATTACTTTGCTAAAAGATGGAGAGTTATCAAGTGAGATATTTCAAATTTTTATTAATATCAAAATATTGAAAATAAGTAAATTAAACGTTATGTTTTTCTTCTTTTTTATTTAAAAAAATGCAGATTTAAATATTATAATTGCTATGCTCTCACGTTTCCGAAAAATGAAATTTGCAATATGATCTATAACATGTGTTTTGTTTTTGAGCTTCTATCGTACGTTTATATAATAAAGCATGTCATGTGACAAGGAGGGTGTGACTATCTGACAGAAGGAAGGGGGTGTGTGACGTCACTTCCGGACGGTCTTTATTTAAAAACGTGCTTAATTTAAACGTGCTTAAATGTAAGAGATTAAGTCTCTTCACATGATAGCGCAAAAATTATTTTTATAAGTACTTTTTGTGCTGTAATTTTTAAAGATTGTTGAATATTGTAGTTTAACTAACTTAAGTAATATTACTGAATATTATAAAATATAATAAGAAATGGCCATTATTATTACTTAAAAATATTTACTGAAGGTAAACTTCTTAATAATTTAATAGTTTTCTCAATGCTAAGTTTTTTTTTCTTCCATAAGTCTTAGCAAGACGCAGTAAAAAATATACAGTGTCATGCATGTCACACGAGTACGATTTTACAAATACGAGTTTATACACAATATACCGAGGTCACGCATTGCACTTGCGCAGAGAAAACTAGTAGTGCGGAATTGTTATTGTTATAAAATATTTCAAGAGGGATGTCACAGAATTTTTTTTTTTTTTGTAAGCATTTTTTAATAACATTTCGATCGCGATATTGCAGAAGCACATTTGTTATCACTTTCAGAATTTTGTTATGGTTTCTTCCTAATTATTATCCATTTGTTACATTTCTGTGACTTTGTGTCGGGTACTGTCTAAGATTAGGCCAGTGCTGCCAAAACCATGCAGCATCTTGCAGACTTGACAATGCGTCAACACTGGTCAAAAAAGATGAAAGAAGTCAATTTCAAACATGAACCGAAAAGACAAGACTAAAAAATTGTCGACATTTTTCTGCTTCATTACTAGTCAAAAAGATTTATTTTACATTTAGCGTTACTCCTTTTTACATTTATAAAAATTTTTCTATAGTAATTCATCATTTACGTGTACTTCTTTTTTCCTACTTGAGAATTCTAACTTCTGAAGATCTGCTATTACCATCAATAACTCAAGAATTTTAACCAAGAGTCTCAAATCTTTCAATAATTTAATTTGATGACCTCGTAGGTGTATCCACATTATATAAAAATTTCTCTTTAAAACTATAAATAATTGTATGCGTACTAAGACTTTCACAAGTAATGTTTAATCAATTCCTAAAGAGCAAATGTTTTTCAGTTTGAAATATGTAATAGTGAATGCGTTTATTGAATACATTATCATCATAGTTAGACACACAGCCCAATGTGGGCCAATGCCTTCCACTGAAGATTTCTCTATAACGACTTTCAATTTATCTTCGATCTCCAATTCTTTTCATTAATTGTAGGAAAATCAGACTCCATTGATTCAGCTCATCTCAACCTTCCCCGCTTTCTTGTTCCAGTTGGTCTAAAAAGTAGTATCTTTTTTATTGTATTCTATTGCCGTCACTCATTCGAATCACGTGGGCCATCCAAGTCTTTCTATTTATTTTTATGTACTTAATAATATCGGGTTGTTTATAAATCTTGCACCGTTTAAAGTTAAATCTCCTTCTCCAGTTATTGTTTTCACTTACACCACCAAGTATGCACTTCAAAATCTTTCTCTCAAATATTGCGATATAATTTTCCTCCAGTTTTGTCACTGTCCAAGCTTCAGAAGCGTATGTCAAGATTGGCCGGACAAGAGTTTTGTAGATTAAGAACTTTGTTTTTCTAGAAAGAAACCTAGATTTAATACAGACTTATGTATCCTCTTATTGAATACATAAACCTGTTCATTTTTAAACTGCAAAAACTTTTTTTTTGACGTCTTACTCATTCAAGTGTGTTAAACGATAAAAAAAAAATCAAAACAACTTCAAAAGAAATTCTTTAAAAGCATTAATACATAGTTACTTTCTGTAAGAAGTAATTTTATAGCTCTTAATTTGTTTTAGTTTTGTTTTACATTAAAACTGTTACTTTTTTGCAACACTTCACAAATACTTAAACTACGGCGAGTTTAAATTTGCTTCTTCCGCAGTTCCAGACTGTCATTCGCTATGGCGAAGGAAAAAAAAATTCGCCAGCAACAGCCTAATTACAAGTGTTTAGTTGCATTATCACGACCAATACAGAATTATGAAAAAAAAGGGCAGACAGTGCCAGCATTTTTTTCTCTTTATATTTTTGACGTAACCTTCGCATGCAATACCTGGCTTTTCTCTTTGTCACTATAAAATTCCAGGAATCACGATAGCAATACCGGACGCAACCTGTTAGGATGCGTGTGCAACATGTAAAACAAGGAAGGAAATAAGTTATTTTCGTCTCTAAGTGTGTATTATGGGGGGAGGGACATTTTATTCCCCTTGTATCATTTTTGTACGTGTGCTTCTTTAATGTGACGTCACCGGCACTTCCCTCTTCCCCCTATCGGGTGAGCCTTTTTGGGATAAAGTGACCACTTTAGGCTACGTGACCAGAGTGACGGAGCATTCCATTAATGGCTCTAATGCGTTTCAGAACGCAGTCTCGACCATCCACTCTTTCCAACAGGAAAAAGAAACCTTCGCCACACGTCTCATTTCAAATTACACTTTTTTTTTTTTTGAAATAAAATATTCTTCTTAAAATGAAATGAAAAATTGTGTGGTTTGATTTACTAAAACATGTCTTTTTTTGTTGTTTTTCTTAAATCTCGAATAGAAGATATTTAAAAAGTATTCAGTCACTGAAACTAATATTCCAACATGAGACTTTTTTCAATTTATCAATTAAGTATTCCATGGGTCAAAAACAATAAACCTAATAAAAAATGCGACGTACAGTGGAAGCTATTCATATTGCATACAGCACGCTGATTTTTGAAGAAAAATAAGTGTAAAATAATTTTTAATAATTTTTTTCAATAATTATGAAAATGAATTATCTCTGGTTTTCTCTTACTATGATGCATTGGCAGTGCTTAATCCTGGTGAACGAACTATACTTTAAAATCTTTTGGCCCTTTTATTTTAATCTGGTGAATATATCTGGGAGGGGTAATATATATTCTTCAAAGCATCTGATCAAAACTATAGTTTAGAGTCGTAGTGGCTCAGGGTATGGAACGCTCGCCTGTCAAAGAGGTAAACCATGCTCGAATCCCAGCGATGACTGGTCAATTCAAATTTTGCGTCCGATTCGCATCGATTACAGTGATAACACAAAATATCGTCAGTGGTAATCGGAATAAGGGTTAAATTCCCCGTCATGATTTCCTCTCCGTGCAACTCAAATGCGGATTAGTTCCATCAAAAAATTATTGTTTTCAGGTGACATGAAATTCAAAAGTTTTCGTTTTCAGGTGACATAAAATTGCAAAAAGAATTTTTTTCATGGTTATCTTTATTTGTGAGAGTTCAGAAATGGCCAATTGAATTATAATTCTGGGAAAATGTAAAGTTCTAATAAGGAATGTAATTCTAAGTAAGGAACCACAGTTAAATTACAAGCGCATCGGACTACGAAATCAGACTCAGAAACGTACTTTCTTTGAATAAACATAAAATTTTTTCGACGGATTCAGATTTTCGACCCTCAAAATATAGGGGTTAGCCGCAATCTAGAAAATATAGTCCCAATAATTTGGTCAGGAAAGTGCTCCGAAGTTTGTCCCTTTAATTTTAATTTTGGTTTTTGCGTTATTCGCTATATCTCGAGTACTTCTTGAGCGAATTAAAAACTTTTTGCACATAATTATGAAATTTGTTTATCCAAAGGTAATTCCACCCATCAAAAAAAAAAAAAACTTTTGGTAATTATAATAACTGATTTCTTGGAAATTCAATTTCTCAGAAACTATTCAACCGATTTTGCTCAAATTTTGTATTTTACCTTGTAAAATTATATTCTTGAAAATGATGCAAAAAATTATGTACCTTACAGCTCAAAATTTTTTACGATCATTCTTTAATAAACTAAGAAAAAAATCTATATTTACTGAAAGTTATTTTTTAAATAGAATTCTCTTTGGATAAACGAATTTAATAATCGTTTGCAAAAATTTCTAGATTCGCTTAAAAAGTTCGAGATATAGCTAAATACGCAATAAACGAAATCAACATTAAATACGAAATTAATTACAGCGAAATAAACGGTTCAAACACTGAAGCGCTCTCCTGACCAAACTATTGGGACCCTATTTTCCAGATTGCGGCTACCCCCTTACATCTCTGGGGGGTCAGAATTCCGAATCCGTCAACAAAAAAAAAAAGGTTTGTTTATTCAGAGAAAGTACATTTTTGTGTCTAATTTCGCAACTTAAAATATCGTCTACTCTAATCAATTAGCATATTTTAATTTTATAGCCGTCGTTGAACAGCCGACCCAATTTTTGGGTCAACGACTACTAATGTTCAACTCCGTAGTTTTGTCATTTTGATCCCAATCCAGAAAACAAGGGAACTCCTGGATCGCTTTCGTGGAGGACTTTTGATGGGACCAACCCGCATTTCCGATGCTTGGAGAAGATGACCACGAGTTCTCCCACGGTTACGGCAAGGGGACTAGAACCGAGGATCCATCTACTACTGAGAATATTTCACGTCAGCACTGTGGTTGGTGCAAGCCGGATGCGGAATTCGTATCGACCAACCATCGCTGAAATTCAAACCCAGAGCTCTATTCTCTGAGCTATCATGACTCTAACTAGCATATTTGAGGTCACCTAAGATTGAGTCCTAGAGCGTGATGATCAGATCATTAGATCAAAAGTTATTCAGGGTGGCCCGTCATTTATTTTGCGCACTATTCACCTGAGCAAGAAAAATTTTCAACCTATTTTCAGCGTTACTTCTACATTCTGACATTCATCTTAAGAGCTACAAAATGGAAACTAAACACTCACTGTGCAGAAGAATAAGAATGTCAGAAGTAGCGCGCTACAAGTAGTAAATCTACTGTAGTCGCTATTTTTTTTTCATAGGTAGGTACTTTATTTACGTCGCACTAAAGCTGCACAGGGGGCTATTGGCGACGATCTGGGAAACATCTCTGAGGATGACATGCCATCGCAATTTTGATCATCCGCAGAGGGGATGGCTCTCCAGCGTTCATAGCCCAACGACCTGCTCACGACGTTGAGCACTTTGCGCTAAAACAGTTTAACGAGAACCGATACTGCGCACCCTCGGTCCGTACGGAGGCTAATCAAAGTCAGGGCTAAAGAAAGTAGAAGGGCTGGTTCACTCCTTTGAAGAAACTCTCGCCGCGCCAATCCTCCGATTTTCTCTAGTGACGTCACTTTGGCGCAAAGCTCGCACTTTTACTTCAAGAGCGGAGCGTTCGGCCTTACTATCTCTAACTAATATTGGAGCATTTCTTTTTGCGAGATATTCTAAGACATTTGTTATTTTCTATAATGACTTTCCTCAGTTTTTGCAGTGAATTTACAAGAATTTAAAACTATTATCAAAATGCCAGTTTGCGCGATTGCAACTTGCAAAAATTCTGATAGAAAAACAAAAGAAAAAAATATAATTTTCCGCATGTTCCCTAACGTAAATGAACAACTATGTAAAGAATGGATTCCGAAATGACACAGTTAATATAAAACAGCAATACGTTTATTCTTTCGTTAAGAACTTTTATAAAAATTCATTTTCTAAATAGAAACCGACTCGTTACTTCAAAAAGAAAGGCAGGTAATAAAAAATGGATTAAGTCAAAGAAAATTAAAATGTAAATAAAAAGTATAAATAAAATATATAGTATATAGTTGAAATTCTCCTAATTTCATAACATATTTTTTAATGTAGTTATTCTAAATATTTATGATTTTTTTTAAAAATTATATTCTCTTCAATTTAAATATCTATAAATTATATCATCGTAAATTTAAATGTCTATAAACAATTGTAAAATTTCTAATGTCATTATGAACCTAAATTATTATTTTGTTTCAGTAATTAGCGTTTAAGGTTGATGTTTCCTAATGATTAAGTATGAACAAATTGCTATTAACGACATATTTTAAAATCAGGGATTCTAAATTTAACTTAACTTATCTTTATAAAAGAATATGTAGATAAAAAAAGTGTCGATATATGCCTTCATTTTTCTTAATAGTTAAAGTTAAAACTGAACTTTTTAAAATAAAGTATTTATCGTGTCATTTTCACCAACTAGCAAAACATTTTTATAAGTTTAAAATGGTATTTTTTTAATATAATAACCAAGAAAGTTTTTTTTGAACTATGTTTATGAACGGAAATAATGTGTTAATTACGTAAAGTTTGAAGGCTAATAACCAGAAAAAGTCTAACTTATTTTTACAAAGAGAAAGATGCAAAGTTATCATATCTTTGCTTGCGATCTCCGAGATCTGTGGACACAGTGACGTCATGAGGAGGGAAATCGTAGCTTCAGCTCTAAGAGCGGAGTGAACTAGCCCTTCTATTCTCTTTAGCCCTGAATCAAAGTAGTCATCCACCAGCTAACTGACCGCAGACAGTGATGCTTGATTTCGGTGTTCTACTGGGAACCGTGTCTTTTCGATCAGTCCAATGTGGGACACTTTTTTTCGTATTTTGCAGTATAGTGTACTAGTATTTTAACAAAATGCAGTGTAGGGAGTTGTGCGATACATAAAAACAATAGTTTGTAGCGATTCCTGGCGACTACTTATAACGTTAGTTTTGAAAAGAAAAGCGCTTCTAACGAAACTAATTTTTCGAATTTGATGGGAACAGATCTTCGCGGGTTTCGTCAGTGGATGCAATGAAAATGCAGGACTTATGAAGATGGCTACAGCTGAACATTAGCAGAAATTACGTATTTTAAAATCACGTAGATGTAATATTTAAGTTAGTTATTATGTAAGTTAGCTGTCAGTCATTTCAATGGATGAGAACGTATTTTCGATGCACTTAATTTTTTAGAGGAAATAAAAGAGATTTAAACAAATAAAAAAGTTACAAGTATTTGATAATTTCCCCTAATTAAATATTTGCAATCGAAAGTTGAAGGTTAAATGAACAAATTCGAAAAAAAGTTCTTAAAATGTTGAACCAATTTTTATAGTTTTATTTAAAACCGAATCCTAAATAACTGATTGTTTAAAAAAAATTCTATGTCTAATTGTCTAAATTTTTTTTTCCAGTTTGAACTGTAGGTTAGAATTTTCGATTCTTAATTAAAACAATAAAAACAAAAATAACGTTCAAATGATGAAATTCTCTTTTATTCACAACTCAACAGAAGTATTTATGGGATCCCATATCTCAAAAATAAACTCACCAACTTAATGCATAACAAAATTAAAAGTGAAAAAAAGAATTCTAAAAAAATTATCAAACAGCAGCGGTCGCCATAACAACGCATGCAATGACGACGCATGCACACTGTTTACTATTACTCTTAAACATAGTTGAAAAATGTGATGACGTCCAAATAAGGTGCGCAAGCCATCAAACCCATAACAGCGCCCATTTCGCCAATGGGTAGAAAACGTAAGCTAGTTATAGAACTTTTTTAACAAATAAGAATTGATCAATGCTTCAACTTTCTTAAATCTCCCATTCAGAAGAATAAAATCTAAGAAGAAAAAAAATCAATCCAGTCTAAGCTAGAGCTGGCAAGTTTTTGTCAAGCGTCAAATTTTGATGGTTTAGATAAAATTATCACTTATGGAATATATATGTGGAATATATATGATACATAGAATATATATCATATATGGAATATATTTATCATGTATCGAAATGAAAAATCTGCTGATGTTAAGTTACTTTAATGAACACTACGGTTACTTTAATGAAAACCTTAGAACAATATCGATCCTTTATATAACAATACAAAGTAATACAGGATTCAAGGTAATATGAAACAGTTCTTAAAAAAAAATTTTTGAAAAGCAGATTATTCCTTTGATACATAAAAAAAAATTAGTACGTTTATTTCCCAGTTTCTTGTGAATATGAGAGTTCTCAAATAAAATGAAATTAAAAACTTTGTTAAAAAAAACTGATTTATAATTTAAGTTAATGTCAATTATATATTAGCATTAATCATAATCAGATATGCATACCTTTGCATATTTTTATAAAATTATATGTTAAAATATGCTACAGTCAAACCCCGCTATAGTGAACACGGTTTATTGTGAACTCCCGGATATAGTGAACGAAATGCTAGCTCCCGTGCTTTACTATACTCATAAAATATTTTTTGTGGATATAGTGAACCAAAATAGGAGAGGAAATTGGTTATTCTGAACTATTTTTCTGTCTTCAACTGATTTTTTTCCTTCATTTCCTTTACTTTTTCCCTCTAAATAAAGGTCACCCCTAACTTTTTCGTACGCAAGACGAGGAGTCATAAAAAATAAAAGTTAACACAATTTTTGTGACTACATATTGATTTTTAATCATTTTTGTATTTCTTTTTATTGATCATTTATTTAAATAATGTGTCATAAAAGGGAGCGGTTCAGAAAAATTAGTTAAANAAAAATAAAAGTTAACACATTTTTTGTTACTACATATTGATTTTTAATCATTTTTGTATTTCTTTTTATTGATCATTTATTTAAATAATGTGTCATAAAAGGGAGCGGTTCAGAAAAATTAGTTAAAATTGTTCGCAGTACTGATAGAGTGAAGTTTCGGCTATAGTGAACCAAAATTTCGGTCCCTTGAAGGTTCACTATAGCGGGGTTTGACTATATTTAAACACCACATAAAATATGATTTTGTGAAAAATCATTCTAGTTTTTTGAGGTTTTTAACCAGATTCCATGTGTGATAATTTTCCTGAATATTTGAACAAAACAACTGATTTCATGGTTTTAATGCGCTATATTTAATACGTCTTCATAAATTTTAATTCTGTTATATAAGAGTTTAAATTAAAATATTAAATAAATTTTAGCTAAATGTTCCATGATAATGAATACATTTATCTTGCGCATTGAAAGTACTTCAAGATCATCCTACTAACTCAATATACTCCAAATCAATTTTTTTTCTCAATAAAGCTAAATAAAGTTAAGCACCATACTTTGTTTAGTTGTAAAATAAACCTAATGTTCAATAATTATTTGAAAAATATTCCAACACCCTATCGTAAGTATATTTTTAGCAGTTTGTACTTTTCCTATTTTTAGTAGTTTGATAAGATGTAATGCCGTATGCCCTGAAAGTTCTTCAATCTATTGATGGAAAATTGATGGTAGAGATCATCACGTGACAGGTGTCACGTTCAAGCGAGAAACATCGTGATCTCCTCGAATTTTTCCTTCTGTTCCTCTTCCGTCATTTGCAATATTAAACACTTCAATAACGATTGATTTCTTTGGCGATTGAAGTGTTGTTATCACTAAGTTAAGTTGGCTTTAAATAATTTTTGCTTCACTTTTAAAAATGCATGATGCAAAAAATAATGTTCAGAACTATAATTTTTCATTCCATATATGTTTAACACTAAACATACCAACACTTATTGAATGTATGAAATATGAATGTTAGGAAGGAAATAAACTAAAAAACTTTATTGTAATTAAATAAAATTGTATATTGCCAATTTTTATGTATTACAACACAACGAATAAGAATCATTGCTTAACGCATTTTTTACATATACAGGGTGTTTGCATTGTACATTTTCCGCAAACATATTTCTACTAATTATTATTATTTCTATTATTCTTAATTATTTTTATAATTGTTCTTATAATTAATATTATTTCTTTTAAGAACTTGTACTGTCGTGATGGTTTCGCCATTTTTCTGGGTAAAAACTAACAGTTAGTTAGAAATGAAATAAAGCTATCAAAATGAAATATAAGCTACTTACTAAAACATTTAAATTTTTGTCACTTTTTCTGACACAAAAATGCCAATCTAAAATTTTAGGTTCTTTCTTGAAATTCGAATTCACAGTTATTCTGATTGAACTAACAGTCTTTGCAGAAATCTGCAACTCATCGAATGCTATACGTGAACAAGCATTGCATCGTCATTTCTGATCCGATGACCTTATAACGCAATAAATTGTTCTCCCGGTCAAATGACCGGTTGTGGTAGAAGTAGGTACAAGACAAGTATTATTCGAAACATACAAAATACCAAAAGAAAAAAAAATCGAATATTAACTGTACATAATTGTTCGAAGAAGTCATGAAGCCATGTTCAAAAACGATAAGACGATAAGCGCATTTTCGATGCAAAAGTTCTTAAACGGTAATTTGACCGGTTTAAGTATGTTTAGTGTTAATTTAGTGTTAATTTAGTGTTAATTTAGTGTTTATTGTTTAGTCAATTCTTTCAAACTATACAAAGAAATTATTTAAAATAAAAAAGGTATATATAAAAATATATTTTTAAGAAAATCTCAATTATAGATTTTATTTCGAAAAGTAGGGTGCACTTCACCCTGCCTCAGGCATTCGAAAATTTAAAAAGACAAAGTATGTATAACTTTTCAAAACAATGTAATTTAAAAATTTTGTACATCTACGTTGATATTTCATTTTCTTCTTATTCTTCTAATCTGAATCAGGTTAGATCCATGAGCAGTAGTCAGTATAACTACATTATTTTTGTAGTAAACTACAACTAGTTTATTACAAATGCAGTTAACTGTAACTACAATTATTNTCGAATTAACAATTGCATGCAACTCATCGAATGCAATACGTTGAACACGCATTACATCGCCATTTCTGATCCGATGGCCTTTTAAAGCAATAAATTGTTCTCCCGGTCAAATGACCGGTTGTGGTAGAAATAGGTACAAGACAAGTATTATTCGAAACAAACAAAATACCCAAAAAAAATCTAATATTAACTGTACATAATTGTTCGAAAAAGTCATGAAGCCATGTTCAAAAACGATAAGACGATAAGCGCATTTTTGATGCAAAAGTTCTTAAACGGTCATTTGACCGGTTTAAGTATGTTTAGTGTTAATTTAGTGTTAATTTAGTGTTTAGTGTTTAGTCAATTCTTTCAAACTATACAAAGAAATTATTTAAAATGAAAAAGGTATATATAAAAATAAAATATATTTTTAAGAAAATCTCAATTATAGATTTTATTTCGAAAAGTAGGGTGCACTTCACCCTGCCTCATGCGTTCGAAAATTTAAAAAGACAATGTATAACTTTTCAAAACAATGCAATTTAAAAATTTTGTACATCTTCGTTGATATTTCATTTTCTTCTTATTCTTCTAATCTGAATCAGGTTAGATCCATGAGCAGTAGTCAGTATAACTACATTATTTTTGTAGTAAACTACAACTAGTTTATTACAAATGCAGTTAACTTTAACTACAATTATTTTTTTAATGTAGTGTCTACGAACTACTTTCGAAATGTTGTCACTACTTCACTACTGCTAGGAGACTACCTTTCCTGGAGAATTTAACACCCTTGTTTGAAATCATTTTGAATGGAAAAAAAATTAGCTTATTTAAACATAAAGTATTTAGAAATGCTCTTTTACGTTTCATGAGTCAGTTTGTTATTCTAAACCATTTTGTTTAATTTGTTCTTTAAATTCTAATTTTTATGCCTTTCTCAACAGTGAGTATTTAAGAAATGCTGAAAAAGTTTCAAATATTTGCAGTTTTTTACGTGTTTAAAGCTTTTTTATTTACTCTAATTTAATTATCTACTTCATTCTGAGTTTACCACTACCAATGTAATTTTGAACCCATTCCAGAAGACAAAGAACTACTGAATCACGTATTGGGAGAAATCTGTCTTTATGAAGAACTTTTGGGTGGAACTAACCCGCATCTAAGTTACATAGAGAGGAAAACCTCCAATGGTAAGTTTGACGGTAAGGGGGTTCTAACACACGATCCGTCTACCACTCAGGATATTTTACGTCAGCAATGTGGTTGGTAACATAAAGCAGGAAGGCGCTGTCAGAAATTCATTAAAATTCAGCAAAACCTATACCAGAAAATACATTTAGGAAACTACATCACTGGTTGTCTAACGTGGCTAATCTATTCACGTGAGCCGTATTGGCTCAGGAGATAGAGCACTCGCCTCCCAATGAGGTCAACCATACTCGAGTGCCAGTGATGGCTGGTTGATACGAATTCCGCACCTGGCTCGCACTGACTACAGTGCTGAAATAATATATCCTCAGAGGTAGACGGATTATGGGTTAGTGTCCCATTGGCGTCAGGCTAATCATGGAAGATTGTCGTGGTTTTCCTACCCATGTAATGTAAATGTTCCATCCAAAAATGGTCCACGAAGGCAAATTTTTCCCAATACTCGATCCAAGAGTCGTGATGGCTCAGGGGATAGATCGTTCACCTTCCCGTGAGGTAAACCGGGTTCGAATCTCAGCTGGGACTGGTTGATACGAATTCTGCATCCGGCTTGCACCGACCGCTGTGGTGACGTAAAATATCATCAGTGGTAGACGGATCATGGGTTAGAGTCCCCTTGCCATCAGGCTAACCATTCGAGGTTCTCTCATGTTACGAAAATGCGGGTTAGTTCAACACCTCCTAGAGAGAACAGGCCTCAACACGGGTTACCATAAATATCCCTTAGTAGTCCAAACGTGATGACATATTTTGTATTTTCAACCACTGCGCAGCTCAGTATCCCTAACGTAATGACATCTTTCTTATTTTTCGTCTACTGCGCAGTTAACTTCGTCACATCGGACTACTAAATTTATCCGTGCTGGGGCCTTTCTACTTCTAGGAGGTGTTGGTTAGTTCCACCAAGAAAGTCCTCCTCGAAGGTAAAATTTCTCCCAATACTTGATCCAGGAGTTCCATTGTCTTCTGGTTTGGGTTCAAAATTACAAGTCTACGCAGTTGAACAAAGGTAGTCGTAAACTCAAAATTTGAGTTCAACAACGGTTATAAAATCTATTCACATACTTGTATTAAAAAAAAATTTTAAAAAGGAATTGGAGGATTATAGTTTTTAATAAATTCGATTTTCAAACGCAACGATAATTTGAATTTGACATAAAAGATGATCGAAAATCACAACTTTCTTTCGAAATTTTTAAAGGAAAAGTTAAGATTCAAATTGGATCTTAAGTAATTCCTTTTTCGTAAATTTCGTTACAGATTAAAATTTTCATACTAAATTAAATTTAGAAAAGCGCTCACGAGTTTCACAAAAATATCGATAAGAAAAAATCACCGCTATTGACCCATTACGATGCTCCCATTTTATTATCAGAACATAGCAGCGGGATTTACCTACAAAATACTTTTTATGTTGGGTGAATGTTTTTTATGGAGGAAAATAAGGGAATGCGGGTAAATAATATCACGAGAGCACCAATAACACCCTGATGATGTCATTTACTTCAGGTTTCATCATCGCTTTCGATACGAGTTGAGGTAACATTAACTTCGTTCATTTTTATTTTACATTCGTAGATCCCCCCCCCCCCACACACACACTCTGTAAAAGAAAGAAAGAGAGAAATTCACATTAAGAAACGATCGTCGAATGCCACCGCATGAAATATTTATATATGGAAGGGAAGTGAAATTTTTGCATTTCCTTTTTTTTCTATGTTATCCCATCACGTGCTGCATTTTTTATTTATTTCAATAAAGTTCAAGAATGTGGAAAATAATATTGTTTCATTTCAGACAGCTTCAATGATGGGGTCAAGTTCGGACCACAGAGTCATTATGGTCAGATATCACATGAAGACATCGAGGAATTCAAAAATTCACTTTTGAATTCATTATTTACTTGATTATTTAATTGGAATTAGTTGCTCATTAAAGTTTTGTTTTTATTTGGCTTTTAAGACTACTTATGGTTATTACTATAATAGTCTCGTATCAAATTAAGACGAAGAATTCAAAACCAGACTATACATTCATTACTTAATTGGAATTAATTGCTAATTAAATTGTTATTTTTATTTTGGACTATTTTTGGCTATTGTTATAATGATCTCGTATCTCATTAAGACATCGATGGATTCAAAACCATACTCTTGCATTCACTATTTAATTGGAATTAATTGCTAATTAAATTATTATTTTTATTTGACTTTTAAGACTACTAATACTATGAAAGTCTCATATCACTTTAAAACATCGGGGGATTCAACTCTTGCATTCATTATTTAATTGGAATTAATTGCTAATTAAATTGTTATTTTTATCTGGCTTTAAGGACTACTTTTGGTTATTGCTATAATGATCTCATATCCTGTTAAGATATCAAGGAATTCAAAACCACACTATGCATTCATTATTTAATTAGAATTAGTCGCAAATTAAATTGTTATTTTTATTTAACATTTGAGACTACCTTGACGATTACTATAATGATCTTATATCCCATTAAGACCTCGAGGGATTCAAAACCACACTCTTGCATTCATTATTTAATTGGAATTAATTGCTAATTAAATTGTTATTTTTATTTAATATTTCAGACTATTTTTGGCGATTACTATAATGATCTCATATCCCATTAAGACATGAAGGAATTCAAGACCTCACTCATTCATTCATTATTAATTGGAGCTTACTGCTAATTAAATTGTTTTTTTTATTAACATTTAAGACTACTTTTGGCGATAACTATAATGATCTCTAATTCCAACAAAGCATCGAATGATTCAAAAACTCACTCTAGCATTCATCATTTAATTGGAATTTTTCGCTATTTTAATTTTTATTTAACTTTAAAGACTACTTGAAGCGATTACTATAAACGGTCTCGGATAACTCAATGAGCAAAAAGGGGAAACTCTGTGCTATGAATAAGCGATTGTCATCACGATTAATCGATTTATTGGTAATATATCAAATGTCCATTCGATTAATCATTATAATTAAATTGATTAATCCTATAATCGATAATCTCCCAACATTTTTAAAAATAAAGTACTGTCATTTCACATTTGTGTAAACTTAATTTAATGTGCAATTAAAATATGGTTTTACATAAGAGTATAATAGATATCTAAAATTGTAGTTTTGTTTAACCATGTATTTTACAATAACTATTATCTACAAATTATGTATTTTAATATCAAAATTAGGAATATACAACACAAAGTCGAAAATATTATTTACATAAAAACGTTTTATTTTTAAAATTGAAAACTTTGTTTTTATGGAAATAAATATTTTTACTGTTCCTACACTATAAAACCAGCGAGTATAGAATGATTTTGGTACCGTTTTTTCGTAATTTTATTTTCAATTTTCTAGTAATACATCTTTTTTGATTTTGGATCATTCATTACCGTTCTATTAATTTACTTATAAACTAAACAAATTTGAAATCAAAAAATAAATTTTTGAAAACGAACATTTAACAGCAAAATCAGGATTACAAATTGTGCCATAAAAGTTTGTAATCCATTATAAAAATTTAAAAAAATATTATAAAGTGGATGGCCGAGCATAAAACGAGCATAAACTGATTTCGTAATTTTGATTAGTATGAATTTAATAATTATTGCTGCTGAAAGAATATAATCATGTATTAAAGCTTCTCATATGTCTCATATTATATGTTCCGATTAAATTCATTTTTGCTTCATTTTTCATTTATTCACTAAATTTTAAATTCCCTTTGTAGCATTATCTTCCTGAAATATTCTAACTTTCTAAATTTTTTGAAAAATTTGCATCTTCGTACGGAAAATGTAACAATATAGTACTTCTTTTAATTTGATGCTTTTTTTTCAAATAATCGTAAATAAATAAAATTTAAGAAAGACACTTTGAAATATCAAATGTTATGGTATATCAGCTAAAATAAATACTAAAACATAACCTTTAATTACCTCTTCAAAAATACTAAGTATTATTTTATGTTATATATATATTGAAAATTTTTAAAACTTAATTATTAATTCTCACGCTATAATAGAGAAACGAAATTATACATAATATTTTTAGACATTATAGACTTTATAATCATACTGTATAGTCAAAATTTTATTCGTAAGAAAAATTCGGAATCTTTAGACTTTTAAGATTCAAGCCGACGAGATAGGAATCTAAAGTCGTGTCCCACTCAAAACGGTAAAATCGGAATCTGAAAACATGTCCCACTCAAGATCGGAATCTGAAAACATGTCCCACTCAAGATCGGAATCTGAAAGCATGTCCCACTCAAGATCGGAATCTGAAAACATGTCCCACTCAAGATCGGAATCTGAAAACATGTCCCACTCAAAACGGTAAATTCGGAATCCGAAAACATGTCCCACTCAAGATGCAGAATCGGATATCTAATATAATTAGAATTCAAATATGGACGGGGATACAAATAATAATTTGTTCTAATAAGTGATCATTTTTTTCTTCAATTTTTGCAATTGCAAATAAAAATTGTAAAATCATATTTTTATGTTAATAGCAAAACTAGAAATTTAATGGTTCTATTTTGAAAATATATATAAAAAGTGTTTATCATCGAGCAAATTTAAACGTTAGTTGTAACAATCTATAAAGAAAAAGCCAATTTATAGATTAAGTTAGAAAATCCACTTATTCAAATCATTTTACAAGTGAAAATAATAACAATAAAAAAAAAAGAATATTCTGTTAAAACTCCATTCTGTTAGTCAAAAAGTTCAATCACGTCTTTATGAGGAACCTAAATTTACGATAAATAATAATAAGACCATTTTTGTTGAGAGATTAAAAAATAAAATTTTATGAACGTATGAGGCATATCTAATATAAAAACTGCACACTATACAGAAGATAAATTAAGTCTTCAATAAATATTTCAGTCTTCATCCATAGCTTTACAAACAATTTTACTTTTTTTTAGGAGGGATAATAAACATACAATTTTAGCACAGAATATAGCTAGATTATTATACTTTTTTGATATTTTTTGATAAAAAAAAATATTTTTTCAGCGAATTTAGCTGACATGACGAAAATTAACATCGTTACCTGACCAAGAAAAAGTCTGATAAATATTTTGAAGCAAACAGAAACATTTGTGAGTTAAAAAAAAACTATAAAAAGTTTATTAAAGTTTGTCTAGAGAAGAAATATCCTCCCCATCAAGTTTTAGTGCTATGGAAGCAAGAAATAGCGCATTTCAAAGAGGGAAGCCACTAATTCTTTCTCTCTCAAACCAAGCTGAAATCTGTCTTATATATTTTTTAAAATATTTAAACCTCGTATCAGCGCTATCGTTCCAGACGAAAGGCCAGGGGAGTTCTTTCCATAGAGAGACTATACTTCTCGTGGTGTATAAAAAACGTTTGATTTTATAGATGCAAAGTAAATTATGATTGAGAAAGTTACACAATTTCATAGTGCAAGAGAGGCCAAGTTATTGAAACACAGAGTTCGCTGAAATAGAATATAGATAGTGCTCATATATATTTAACAATAAGGATTCGACTCATACTTTTAAGAAAGTACAGCTTCAAACTATTTAAAAAGTCATCCGAGTGGCTTTGAACATTCGCTAATAAATTATTCAGAATAGTGTTAAAATAAAAATAATAGAGTATTGTAAATTAAAATACCTGCTTAACGATAGTCCTCACATGAATGTTTGGAGTCTAGTCATCTTGCAAAGTCTAAGTTCAGTTGGAAGAGACGTAAAGAATTAAATTCCTGTCCTTATTGTTCACTTTTGTTTTTAGAAATAAAGTCACATGTGTGAGACTCAGTATTTTATGTTTTGAATCTACTTTTTAAAGTCACAAGCTTAATATTGTAGAAAACAAGACCAACTACCAAACACACATTTCTAAATCAAAAACGAAATGTAAACTTAACAGTACAACGAAATTGAGCACTCATCACAATCATCTGCTGCGTTTTATATTTATAAAAATACGTAGTTTGCATGATAAATAACTTTGTCGTTATCTGGGAATATATGTTTAAGTTGGAATCATAAAATTTCTTCCAATTCATTTTTCCAAAAAAATCCAGTCCAGGACTGATTGCAAAGACACGGTTCCGAGTAGAACACTGAAGTCAAGTACCACTGGCTGCGGTCGATAAGCGGGTGGGTGACCACTTTGCGTATGGACAGAGGACATGCGGTATGGATCCTCACTAAACTCTTCTACCGTAAAGTGTTCAACGTCGTGTGCAGGTCGACTGGCTACCAAAGCGAGGGAGCCTTCCCCTCCGCAGAGGATCAAAATTGCGATGGCATGTCTTCGGATCATCCTCCGGGATGTTTCCCAGACCGTCGCCAATAGCCCATTGTGCCACTCTAGTGCGACATAAATACAGTACCTACCTACCTATCAAAAAAAAAAAAAAAAAAAAAAAAAAAAAAAAAAAAAAAAAAAAAAAAAAAAANAAAAAAAAAAAAAAAAAAAAAAAAAAAAAAAAAAAAACAGGGACTCCCCTGCCCAGATCTGTGTAGCGTGTAATTAGCGGGTCTGAATCCCTCTGTGACCATTTCTTTATTTTTGGGCTGTTTTTCTTTGAATTGTGCTATCCGTTCTTCTGCTTAACAAAGACTTTTATGCCGTACTTGTGTAATTGAGTACACAAGCTCTTTAAGTTTCTTTATTGATAAAGATATGTATGTGTACCATTATAGAAATAAAGTAAATGAAAGATCCTCAGTCTCGCAGTGGACTGTTCGTTAAGACACGGTTCCCAGCTGTTCACCGAAGTCAAGCATCACTGACTACGGTCAATGTGAGGGTGGGTGACCACTTGGATCAGCCTGCGTAGGGACCGAGGGTGTGCGGTATGGGTCCTCGTTAAACTGTGCTACCGTAAAGTGCTCGACTTCACGCGCAGGTCGTCGGGCTACCGAAGTGGGGGTGCCATCCCCTCCGCAGAGGATCAAAATTGCGATGGCATGTCTTCGGATCATCCTCCGGGATGTTTCCCAGACCGTCGCCAATAACCCAATGCGCAGCTCTAGTGCGACGTAAATTAACAACAACAAAGATCTTCAACATAACTTTTGATACATAATTTTCATGTGATCACAAATCCTAATTCATGCTCTTTATTTCTTTCTTAAAAAAATAATAAATAATTTTAATATTTGCACATTTATTGAAGAGTTCGAAACAACGAGGTTCGAGGAAGAAGAGCGGTGACTCAGAAATTACAAGTTAGAAGAATCACTGAAACAAGGTAGGTAGGTATTTTATTTACGTTGCACTAGAGCGGCACAATGGGCTATTGGCGACGGTTTTGGTAAACATCCATGAGGATGATCTGAAGACATGCCATTGCAATTTTTGATCCTTTGCAGAGGGGATGGCTCCCCTGCTTTGGTAGCTCGACGACCTGCCCACGAAGTCGAGCACTTTACTGTAGAACAGTTTAACGAGGACCTATACCGCTCACACTCAGTCCCTACGCATGCTTATCAAAGTGGTCACCCTAACGCTTACTGACAGCAGCCACTGGTGCTTGACTTCGGTGTTCTACTGGGAACCGTGTCTTTACGATAAGTCCATTGCGGGACAATGAAACAAGGTGAAAGTGATTCAGAAATAATGGTTTGAGTTTTTATGGTTTGAAAATAAGTAAAAAAAAGTTTTTTTTAGGCCTCATTTTTTCCCCGTTTATTCCGGACATTACGGTTTTCATGTTTTACGGCGTTCTCTCCGCTTTTAAGCATGTTTTATAATAAGTTATTCACATCCTGTCATATCATTCTATATTTAGAATCAAGTATGCAAGAATTAACAATTTATAATCATCGTTGAACAGCCAACCGAATTTTCAGTTTACGGCTATCAATGTTCCTTGTTAATTTGCGCCTAATCCAGAAGACAGGGGAACTCCTGGATCAAGTACTGGAGAAATGTTGCCTTCGAGGTCTTTTCTTGATGGAACTAACCCGCATTTATGTTAAATGGAGAGGAAAACCACGATAACCTCTCAAGGTTAACCTGACGGAAGGATATTCTAACCCATGATCCGTCTAGCACTGGGGATACGGAATTCGTATCGACCAGCCATCGCAGGGATTGGAACTCGATTCACCTCATAGGAAGGTGAACTCTCTATCCCTTGAGCGATCGCAGCTCAGAATTACAAATTTAAGTTTTTCCTTTTACTAAGTGTGAAAATCATATTGTTTAATGGACCCATTGTAATTACTAATGTTTCCCTTTTTCCATGAGGAGCGTAACACATCATAGGGACAAACTTTTGTTACTTTCCTAAAGGTAAAATCTCAAGCACACCCATTTCGGAGTGCGTTTTGAAGCTCTGCCAATCTTGAAAAAATGATGAAATAAAAAGTGATTTCTTTTTTCTGCTTGGCCACTCCGCTATGTCATGCGCAGTTTAGTAAGTAGTGCAGAGATAAAGTAGAGTAGATGAGCAGAACATAATTGTTGATTATGATTTCCAAATGTCGATCTTTTCTTGTTTTATAACAGTTTTTATAAATTCATAGAGAACTCTTCAATTTTGCTTGCGGTTCCCAGCAGATCACCAAAGTAAAGCAACTCTGGCTACGGTCAGTGTGCGGGTGGGTGACCACTTGGAACAGCTTGCGTAGGGACCGAGAGTGCGCGGCATTGGTCCTCGTTAAACTGTTCTACCGTAAAGTGCTCGACTTCGCGTACAGGTCGTCGGGCTACCGAAACAGGGGTGCCATCCCCTCTGCAGAGGATCAAAATTGTGATGGCATATCTTCGGATAATCCTCAGGGATGTTTCTCAGACCGTCGCCAATAGCCCATTGTGCAGCTCTAGTGTGACGTAAATGAACAGCAACAAAAATTTTGCTTGCTTGGCATTTTCTACTACGCCATGAACTGCGTCAGTAGAGAAGGGGGGGCTGGCTTACAAAGAGTTAGAGTGTGTTGGTTCCCTGTAGTTATAATTTTTTTATTTGCATTGTGTCATGCAAGATACTTTCTTTATTTTTTGCACATAAAATATATTTGAAAATTTAATTCTCATCACAAATAGGAACTTTAGAATCCCTCAGTGAAAGACCCATATGGAAAATCTGAGAGTAGTAGCATTTTATTTATGTTCTAATATGAGCTTATAGCGTGTCTACCACTATCATTCCAATTCACTAGAAATGTTAGCTTGATTCTATGTTAGGGGTACCTTTTCATAGATGAAGGTTGACATTGGCAATAACACTCGCCCCACATTGGTGACCTGAGGAACACACCGGCTGCGTCAAACACGCCCACTTCGATTCGAATACGCCTGTTTCGATAGATGATCCTGATTGAACAGTTGACTTGATATTTGTGACTGCGACATTGCCCTCATTACGCTGTGGCTACTTAATCTCGTTCACACACAACATTGACCAGCATACACTCTAGTGCTAATGACAACGCAGGAGCGATCATGGCTGTGAACTTAATACAGCACTCTAAGCCCGATGATCTTCATACTGCTCTCCCATCTTCTAAGGAAATAGCAATGAATTAACTACTGCTATCCGTTCATCGAATTTTATCACAGATAAAATTCTGGTGGGGGAGTACTGTAGCGTGTCTACCACTACACTTCCAAATGACTAGGATGCAAGACATGTTAACTTGATTCTTTGTTAGAGGTACATTTACATAGATGACATTGGCGATAACACTCGCCTCACAGGATCTCGAAAGACTGTATGAATAAGGATGATCCGAAGACATGCCATCACAATTTTGATCCTCTGCGGAGGGGATGGCTTTCACGCTTTCGTAACCCCATGACCTGCGCACGAAGTGGAAATACTTTTCGGTAGAACAATTTAACGAGAACCACCACGCATCCTCGGTCCCTTCGCACCTAGTGAAAATTCGCCCGCTTATTGATAGTTGTTGTAGTTCATTTACGTCGTACTAGAGTTGCACAATTGGCTATTGGCGACGGTCTGGGAAACATCCCTGAGGATGATCCGAAGACATGCCATCACAATTTTGATCCTCTGCAGAGGGGATGGCACCCCTGTTTCGGTAGCCCGACGACCTGCACGCGAACTTGAGCACTTTACGGTAGAACAGTTTAACGAGGACCAATACCGCACACCCTCAGTCCCTACACAGATTGATCCAAGTGGTCACCCACCAGCACACTGATCGCAGCCAGTGATGCTTGACTTCGGTGATCTGCTGGGAACCGTGTCTTAACTGCGGGACTCTTTTGAATAATAAAAACTATATTGTGTGAAATTGTTAAAACATATACAATCGTTGTTGTTGTTTTTCATTTACGTCGCACTAGAGCTGCACAATGGGCTATTGGCGACGGTCTGGGAAATATCCCTGAGAATGATCCGAAGACAGGCCATCACAATTTTGATCCTTTGCAGAGGGGAGGGCACCCCCGCTTCGGTAGCGCAACGACCTGCACACGAAGTCGAGCACTTTACAATCGTCTTAGCCTATCTATACTCATTTGATGATTTTTGTATCATAAATTGAAACTATTTAAATGTTGAGTTGCAAGTTTGTCGCCGGAAAAAGAAAGGTGGAAATCTGTGAAAACTCGAATATAATAAAATAAATAAATTTTAAAAAAAAACCAGTACAACGTATGCACTGAAAGACACAGGATACAAATAATAAAATTAAAAATCATATAAAATAATTTAAATTAATGTCAAAATCGAAAAATTAAAAATTCTTCTAATTTTAAGCTAACACTATTGTTTTTATTCATCTGAACATAATTTCGTAAAACTTTTCTTTACCTTGTTGAATTAATATCGTTAAATTATTCTCGTATATGTTTTGCCGTTCATTGCTTAATTCATTTTTATACAATCAGTCAGGGATAACACAATTTCTTGGCGGCGCTGAGAACATTGAATATCTGCTTTGGTAAGGCTTTTTGGTTGCTATGGTTTTACTTTCTAAGAATATTTTATCAATTATACATGAACAGTTTTGACGCTCTTGAAAAGTACTACTTGCCATTTAAATGTAAGCATTAAATTAAAAAAAAAAGAAAAAAAACCCAATTTCATACAATTTTCGTAAAAATACTAGAATTTAAAAATTCGCGAATTTTAGAATTATTATTTTTCAATTTGCTCAAAAAGTTTACGAGATAAGGCGAAATACGCAAAAAGTAAAATTAACATTAAAGGATCCAAATTTTAGATCTCTCTCTCCTGACCTAAATACTATGTCCCCTTATTTTGCGGATAAGGAATCCAAACCTGTCACAAAAAGGTTATGTTTACTTAGAGAAAGTACGGTTTTGTGTCTGATTTTGTTAAATATTGTCAGCAGTAATTACCATAGTTAAGGTCATCCCTTTAAACAATTGAGTCCTACTATGTACAGACCCGATCACTAGATGAAAAGTTATTTTCAAGGTGTTCCTTCTTTTTTTTGCTTTGATGTCATCATAAGCTATGTTAAACATAATAATTTTGGAAGCTTTTTTTTTTCCTAACGTGGAACTAAGTTTCATAGGAGCATCCTATTATATGCTCCAATTGAACAGTTGGTAAAGGCATTGCTCACTCCACTAGTGGAAAGCTGGGGACTGCAGTCCTGGTAACAGCTACACAACCAGCAAGAATTTATGCAGCAAGATGCACATTAAATCTGTCGTGACAAGTTCTTCCGTCGGTTGTGGAAGTTTGGGGAGAAGAGTATTTATTATCTCAGGTGCCATCTAGGTATTCTGACCACGGTCAAAATTAAATGGCAACCTGGGGACTGCATACCTGTTGAATTATTAAGCTATTTAAAATGAGGTAGTATGCTTGGTTATATTAAGTGATGTGTTTGTTTATTTAACCCTTTAATGGGCCATTTATTTCTAGTAAGGTTACATTAAAATAATTTTTGAATTCAGATGACAAAAATACATTTATATTAGTTGAAAAAATCAATTTTGAATTTTAACAATATTTTTTGTGGTAACTATGTTAACTACTACCCAACAGGTGTTATAAAAACAAACTTAATGACTTTCATTTGTAAAATAAATTTTATAATCACTCCAAACTGAAAAAGGAATTATATATTATAACTTATTTTAAATTCCCTAAAAACAGGCATATTGTAACCAATTTTATTCAATGTTACTTCATCAGAGCCCAAGTTAATAACAAATGGTATACCAAAGTTATTCCCTTTTTCCATGAGGAGCGTAACACATCATAGGGACAAACTTTTGTTACTTTCCTAAAGGTAAAATCTCAAGCACACCCATTTCGGAGTGCGTTTTGAAGCTCTGCCAATCTTGAAAAAATGGTGAAATAAAGAGTGATTTCTTTTTCCTGCTTGGCCACTCCGCTATGTCATGCGTAGTTTAGTAAGTAGTGCAGAAATAAAGTAGAGTAGATGCGCAGAGTATAATTGTTGATTATGATTTCCAAATGTTACGTGTCGATCTCATATTTTCTTTTCTTGTTTCATAACAGTTTTTATAAATTCAAAGAGGACTCTTTAATTTTGCTTGCGCTTCCCAGCAGATCACCGAAGTCAAGCATCACTGGCTGCGGTCAGTGTGCGGGTGGGTGACCACTTGGATCAGCCTGCGTAGGGACCGAGGGTGTGCGGTATGGGTCCTCGTTAAACTGTTCTACGGTAAAGTGCTCGACTTCGTGCGCTGGTCGTNTAGAGTCTCCATCTCGTTTCAGAGGCGCACTTTTCCAAAAATTCCGGAACAGTTTCTGGAAGGATCAAAAGACATGAGGTTTTCGTCATTATTGGGAACGGGTGGTGGGCTTTCTAAATTGTGCAATCTACGATAGGCTTCCCATCTGGCATCGTCAGACTGATGAGTCAGATAGCGTGATCCGACGTCAGATTCGAGTCGACGTAGGTCACACCATGTTTGATAGTCCTGGAGAAAAAAAATTATAAAATACATTTGAAGTTGAAAAAAATAATAAAAATTTGTACTTACAAAAGACAGCTATTTACCTGCAACCATGTGTGACAGAGTGACTTGTCTACGGTATATCTCTTCCTGGTTTTAACTTGTAGAAGATTACTGATCAAATCAATGGCTAAAAAGAAAGCTTTAAATGTAATTTTTGCAATTCAAAATAAGTTGACTGAGTTAAAAAGGGGCAAGCAAAAGAACTGTTAATTTTAAATCTTTGGAAGATTCGGTAATATTGAAAAGATGACTAAATAGAGTACAACATTCAATTCATCATTATTATTTTTTTCTCTGGTAATTAGGATCTGAATCTATTGCATATTGCTAGACTACATACACAATTAGAAAAAAATGTCTTCAGTTTATGAAATTTTTTTAATTATTTTCTGTATTCAGGGGTAATTGTTACACGAATGGAAAAACCCCAAAAATTTGACGTGCAGTAAATCGATTGCTAGACTACATACACAATTAGATCAGTTTATGAAATTTTTTTAATTATTTTCTGTATTCAGGGGTAATTGTTACACGAATGGAAAACCCCCAAAAATTTGATGTGCAAAAAATCGATATCAATTTATACACCATGCATGTTTCATATTTAACATAATTTTTTAAACTATCATTTATAATTAAATTACTTACTAATGAAAAATATCACACCTTTATAGTAACTAGCTCAAGAAAAAACTTTCTTACAGGAACCGCGATACTAAATTTTAAAAACATGGAAATACAAAATGCAATAGTGAATTTTTATATCACGTATATACGAATCGCACACAATGCATAGTTTTTAAATCACGTATAAATATGAAAATCGATCTTTGACATGACAAACGCGTGAATACGAATCGTGACATTGGATTTTTAACTCACATGAATGTGAATCGCGATATTGGGTTTCTAAATCACGTGTAAAAGGAATCACGATGCACGATTTTTAAATCGTGAAAATTCGAATCGCGAGGCATGACTTTTAAATTAGGTAAATACAAAAAATCGATGTTTGATATTAAAATCGCGATATTTGCAGTTCCAAATATTCAAAATGACGAAACTCCGCCAAACCAAAAGAATCAAATTTGCGGGAAGAATCACATGTATTCATCTCGTTAACGGGATTTAACAGAGCATTTCGCTGGATTATAAGATTTTGATCCGTGAACCGGTGGTCTTGAAACACGTGGAATCCTGCGATATTCGCGGAAAGCTCACATTCCTTGCTTCTAGTTTTTAGAGTCTACAATACGAAAAACCAGGAATTCAGGGGTACGCCCAAAATACAATCACCCACACTTTCTTAAACATTTCATCTCTTTCTCCCAACCAAAGGCACCAAATAGGAAAGGAAGCAAAATAGAAATCTACAATATTAATGGGGTTAATTGGGTTAATTAAACAGGTTTCTATTTATTGTCTTATTCCCTTCTGTAAAATCAAAGATTTAGGTTAACTCTAAATAATAAAAAAAAAGTTAACTATATACCTTTGCCTAGAAATGTTCAATGATTCACTGTTTATCATTTTAGCCACTGGATGGCACTGTTTAA
Source organism: Parasteatoda tepidariorum (assembly GCF_043381705.1). Taxonomy (NCBI): domain Eukaryota; kingdom Metazoa; phylum Arthropoda; class Arachnida; order Araneae; family Theridiidae; genus Parasteatoda; species Parasteatoda tepidariorum. Next base: position 99,225,079 of record NC_092205.1, read on the forward strand.
TTATGTAATGTATAACTTTTTATACTTCACAACTCATCTATCCCCCATCTGCTTAAAACAGTAGCTTACTCACTTATATTACTAATTATGCTTAATAAACTCATATTTTAATACGGCAATCTGAACTTTCTACTCAATTAATAATGCCTCAATTTATTGAGTGAGTAACACTAGGTATTTTAGCACTATTGAAGAATATAATGTGAAAACAACATGCACAAGGCAAAGGTAAGCAATATTTATTTCTGCTACCTTTTGTTCACATGAGTGTGTGATTACCAACAAATGTGAGGTATGCATAGTGATAACTAAAGTTAAGCTTTAATATTTGACAAGTGTTTTCTTGATAGAATTAAAACACAGTATAAATAATTTTAACATATGTAAAGCCTGATAATAATGTGATAATAATTTTAAGTGCTAAGAAAATGTAGCTTTTTTTTTTTTTTTTTTTTTTTTTTTTATTTATGCCTTTATTTTACAACTACTGAAAAATTTATTTTAGAGCATAATGTAGTAATTTTATTTAACTTAGCCATGAATATTAAAATGTCACATTAATTTTTACCTTCAGTAGAAATGTCTTTCCATGGATTGGGTGGATACATGAAGGCTGCATTTTGGATTTGGTCATTAATATCCTCTTCTTCATTAAATGGGAAAGTTCCACTGAGACTGAAAATATTTGAAAACATCAATAAAAGACTTTCAATTTGATTCCAAACAATATATAACATATTTGTGACTTGATTGCTCAAGAGAATCTACTCACAGTTTTCAGATATCATTATCCAGTTTAACAGATTTGTATACTGGATACTGTAACTGGGTTTACATACTGGATAACATGTCCAGTAAAACAATATATAACAGATTTATGACTTGATTGTTAAAGAGAATCTACTCAGTTTTCTGATATCATTATCCAGTATAACAGATTTGTATACTGGATAACAGTATCTGGATACTGTAACTGGATTTGTGTATTGGATAACATGTCCAGTATAACAATATATAACATATTTGTGAGTTGATTGTAAAGAGAATTGACTCACAGTTTTCAGATATCCAGAATAACAGATTTGTATACTGGATAACAGTATTTGGATACTGTAATTGGATTTGTATACTGAATAACATATACAGTATAATGTTACATAAGAGATTTGTGATTCGATTGTAAAGAGAATCTACTCACAGTTTTCAGATCTCATTATCCAGTTGCACATTTACATAAATAGGCACAAATATATTTTACACAGATTAATCTGTAATGACAACTCCCCCCCCCCCCCTTAAAATATATTTTTAGAACCCTTACAAAAATTAAATTAAAATAAACACTACTTAGATAAGGTGTAGCAAATCAATATTTAATAAAGAAAAAAAAAGTTTTCAATTCTGACCAATGGCTATTTTTTTCAAGAATAAACAGATTAAAAAAATTAATACAGACAAATCCCATCAAAATGAATCTGGGTCATAGTAAACGCTCGGTTGCAGTGAACTTTTTTAGTATTCCCTTCAGAATTCCAATTTGACTAGCAATATTTTATATGCCTATAGAGGACTCTCATTTTATTTCCTCCTTTTTTTTCATTTCTCCTATTTCAGATTTACAGGACTTGAGACTGCAGATGACAGCACACTGGGTCAGTTTTCACTCTTTGCTTTTAAACTAGGACAAGCAAAGTTGTTAAGCCCCCCTTATGTTGAAGGAAAAATTTAGAACTAGAAAATACTGGATACTATATAATTGTTAATGTAAAAATTGGTGAACTTAAAAATCGAAAATCATGAATTTTTTTCTATAGAATAGAATTTTTTTTTTCTCTTTTTAGTATTTAATTCAGTATCTAATGTGCCAGATAATAATTTATAAAAAAAAATTATGTACTGTTGTAATCAATATTTGAAATTAACTTGAATCGCTATTTATAAAAAGAACTGTTCAAAAATTTGGTTTCAAGGAACCATTTTTTACAGCGAATTTGCTGGCTATACAGGCAACTCATTAATAACAAGGTTTGACAATAAATAACAAAAATTTTAGTTAGAGGTACAGCTTTTACAAGAAATAAATCAAAATATCCCTCAGATTTTCTTTTCTTTGTTATATTTATTTACTTAATTTTTTTTTAAAATTTATTTATTTCGATTTGGTATTTCAATTAATTTAATCCTGCACAGTTAGGTCTGTAGTTTCTCAACATCTTTAGTCAAACTTTCTGTTAATGCTACTTATTATATAAGTTTCAAACTCATTAATTTAGATGTATTTAACATGACAAGATGTACATCCACTATATCATTAGTTGGCATATAGTGTAAAACTAATGTGTTCAGAGAAGTTTTGATTCTGAGAAATTAACTAGTTATCGATTGCAGACAAAGTAATCTAAATTTAGTCATTGACATAAAATCAGAAGGTTTGTGAACCAACTCACCTCACATACACAATAACACCTACAGACCACATGTCTAAAGATCTGTTGTAACCTTTATTCTTTAAAACTTCAGGAGCTATAAAATGAAACAAACAAAAAAACAGTTAATGTAAACAAATTGTGGGGATAGTAGTAATCGACAATGTCAACCTTCATCTATGAAAAGGTACCCCACCGTAGAATCGAGTTAACATGTCTTATGTACGAGTGAATAGGAATCATATTTTTGAAGTGATAGACACACTACAGTACTCTCCCACCAGAATTATATCTGTGATAGAATTTGATGAAAGGGATACCATAAGTAGATTCATTGCTGTGTTGTGAGAAGCCGAGAGAGCTGTATTAAGATCACCGTACTTTTTCTTAATGCTGATCGTGAGAGCTGCATTAAGTTCACGGTTGTGGCTGCTCCTGTGTTGCCTTTCGCAGTCGAGTGTATACGTTGTACGTGATCGAGACTGAGAAGCAACAGTGTGAGGAGGACAATATCGCAGTCACACGTAGCAAGTCAACTGTTCAATTTGGACCATCCATCGAAGTAGGCATGCTCAAATTGTAGTGGCCGTTTCTGCCAAGGTAGGTGTATTCACATCAATGTATGGTGAGTAGATAACGACAATGTCAACTTTCATTGATGAAAAGGTACCCCACCATAGAATCGAGTTAACACGTCTCATATACTAGGAAATTGGAACTGAATTTTTGTAGTGGTAGATACACTACACAAATATTATAAATAAATTAAAAGAGATAATAAAATTTCATAATAGTGTACCTAAATATTAGTTGCTAATAAACAATGTGATTCTAACAATATATTGCAATTACAATTAGTGGATGATTAGATGACGATAATTTATAAAAAGTTTATAAATGGGTAGTGAGTCATGATGTTGCAATGGTTAAACCTTTTCCTCTAGCTCAGTGATTCTCAACCACTGTGCCGTGGCATTTTTGTGAGCTGCCAAATGTTAGAAATGTATATAGTAAAAATTATAATGCTTTTTTTATTACGAGTAAAGTTTAAATTAAAGAAAAGTACTTATATATATATATATATATATGAAAATTGTAATGGATAATTCATTATTTCCCAAATTTAGATATAAAAAAATTTGATTGGGTTCGTAATCCATTTGTGATAACGAATACTTCTGTATTTGAAGCAACTTTGAATGAAGAGGAAGAACTAATTTCGCTTTCTAACAATCGAGGTTTAATTTTAAAATATTAGGAAGAATCAATTAATTCATATTGAATTAGTATTAGATGTGATTATCCCATGATAGTCAAAAAAGCTTTAAAAATATTATAACAATTTCCTATATCCTATTTGTGTGAATTCGGATTTTCAGTATTAACCAACATAAAAACAAAAATAAAGATGAAGACTGTTAAATGTAGAAGACGATATGAGAGTAGCATTGTCCTTTTTACGACTAAGTACAAATGAAATTATCAAAAAACATCAAGCTTCAATTTCTTATTAAAAGTATTCGTATTATTTATTTGTAATTAATCCCTTAATAAATATTGCTTTTGTGGTACATATAATATCATTTTGTTTTACATTCCAAATTATCATCATAAAATATTTTACACAGTGCACTTATTACAGGTAAATAACAACTTTTAAACTTATCTTTTTCTTTGTGTGCCGCCAAATTTAGAAATCGTTAAAAGTCTGAGTGACAAAAAAAAGGTTGAGAATCACTGCTCTAGCCAAAACTACACGGTGAGCTTCCGTTGCCTATTTCTCGTGCCTGTGATATTTCTAGGCCAGAGCATTAAAAAGTAATACTCTGGCACCAAAAAGGTTTAAATATATAAATCTCATGTGCACAGAAATATTTTTATTTAATATTTTGCACACTAGATGGCTGTACCAGACTATTTTTAATGTAATTGGAGATAAATTTTAAACTTGCATCTCATGCTTTGAAATTTATTGTACAAGAAATAATTATTAATATTTATTAACATTATGTGTAAGTTTAATAAAATTATTTTCTAATGCTTAAAACATGTATTTTTTAAAAATTTTCCTTGCTAACTGCAAAATCAACATTCAATCTCAATAACCCTTATTATTGGATACACCTAAAAAAGTTAAATTTTTTAAATTTCAAGGTAAAAAAAATTTCAAAAATCAAAAATAAATGCTTACATTGTACATGCACCATTTTTATTACAAAATTAGGCACTTTTATGACCGTTTTCTTAAAAATAATTAGATTGATAATGAGTTAATGCACTGAACTGTTTTTGTTTCTTCCCTTGGCAACAGTTTGAAGACCACCCTACTTCCATTCCATGGGTACCATATTGCCTGAGTAATTAAGACCGTCAATGTGCAATGCTAATCTTATCTTTAGTATCAAAATTATTGCAATTAGTTCCACGACTCTCCTATTGCAAGTGGGATAAACTTTTTTACTCTATACTTTTACTATACAATACTTTTACTAATACTAGACTTTTTTGTTGGGTAATAACAGTATTTAAAAATTTTTGTAGGCGCGCAATAGACAATATAAAACTAAATTAAATAAATCTCTAAATTCAAATTTAATTAATTGTCAAATTTAAGATGCACAGGAATGCAACATTTTACAGATTAAGCAAGACAATTTCAGAAATATTAACCAAATATTCAAATACAGGCACAATTGCTGATTTTTTTTTTCAATATTTAGCAATAGGAAGAATTTGGCGACAAGATAATTCCAAATAGCATTAAATAGCAAACAATGGCATAATAAAAATTTTACCAAATCAACAATATTTGCTTCTGCAATTTTGAAATAATGAGAAGAATATAATTATAAAACAATATGCAAACAATTATCATTAATAAAAGAAATAAAATTCTAAACAAAACATTTTTCCCTCTAAAAGAAGTTGAATTTAGTTTAATGTGATTCAAATAAGTCAAACATTAATTATAAGAATTTGGGTAGTAATGATAGTTCTATAATGAATGAGAAATATGTAAACTTTTGAATTAATTATATTAGTAACAATGTTTCAATAGATTTAATTATATTGGAATTTAATAGTAATTTTAAGAAAACTTTTACAGTAAGTAAACTATTGAATTAATTATATTAGTAACAATGTCTCAATAGATTTAATTATATTGGAATTTAATAGTAATTTTAAGAAAACTTTTATAGCAAGTAAACTATTGAATTAATTATCTTAAATGAATGATTGTACAAAATAACTCATTTCTTTAAATTAAATTCCTTAAAACGAACAATGTGAAACAAATTAATATCAGACCTAGATAAGCTGGAGTGCCAACAACTGATCGTCTGAAACTTTTTTCTCCAATTATTCTAGCAAATCCAAAATCACACAGCTTTACCTGAAATTCATTTAATAAAGTTCATGAATTAATACATGCAAAAACTAAAATTTAATTTTATTGATAAAATATTACATCAATATATAAGATGTCCAGTAACGACTGCTCATGGTATATATTTTCAGAACGTTGTAACTAAATAATACTTAAGGGAAAAGATGCAATTGAAATCAATGAAATAACTATAGAGGAAGGGGAGACTGAAAAAAACCAAGACCATTTCAGTTACCGCATTAAGCTTTGTCATCTAACTTTTCTATTTCCAATTGTAATCAAACAAGTATTGATTTTTTTCAGTCCAGCCTTCCTCAGTAGTGACAGACAGAAAACTGACAGACTCAGTTAAACATTTGAAGATTAAGAGGAAAGAACTGTTGATTGAGCTTTATTGAGTGAAGGGTTTATTGGCACAAGGTTCACAGAAGGACATGCTATGCCAAAACGAACGGTTTTAAAATAAATCTAAATTTAAATGCTTACTTTAAATGCTTCTAACTAAAAACACATGGAATTCATAAAACTGGACACAACATATTCAAAGGTGAATGAAACTGGATAAAATTTAAATACGATAAAACATCATAAAACATGAATAAAATCAGATAAAACTGTAAATAGAATAAAATGGTAAAATACAGTATTAAAGACCAATTGTGTGCAGAAATGCAAAAATGTTAGGATGATGGGAGTCACCTAACAAATTTTCTTGAGTTAAAAAAAAAGGTAAGACGATGACGGTTAAAACATGGGCAGATGATTAACATATGATGAACAGTGAGTAAAACTTTACAAGTGTTGCATTGGGAAAAGGAGGTTCTCAAAATAGTAAATGTAGATGGGTCAACCGAGTGTGGCCAATTTGGAGACGGATTGATGTTCATGAAAGCAGATTCTGAGGAAAAACAAATTTGACTGCTGACATTAATTATTAATTCTTAACAAGACTCATCTTCACCTAGAAATAACTCTCAGAAGGGTTTTTCCCATTATTAATTTGTCAAAACTTAGAGACAATCAAAATGCAACAGATTGCAATCCAATTATCATTTTGGAAGAAAATGAGCATAAATCATCTTTTATCATTATTAGTTTTTTCTCTGCTTAAATAATAATTTGTAATGCCTAACCCATATGCTTTTTCATTTCTTTTATATAATTCTAAAAATATATAAAAATGGTGGGCATTATAAGAGAGCTTGAATTTAAACAACAGATATAGAAAAAGAAATTGTATACCAAGGGAAATGAAGTTTTAAAAAAAAAATGGTTATCAAAAAAGGGAAGGAAAAAAAAATTCGTAACATGATTTTTGAGACATTTGTATAAAAAAATACTACCAAACAAAATGTGCAGGAAAATAAGTCTACTTACTTTAATCAATACTTATGTCTCCAACTAGTTAGCACAAAAAAAGAAGAAAATGTATAAATCAATTAAGAAAGCAATAAAGGAGGCCTTTTCTACTTTAGCACATTTTGAAAAAGGCAGATGATCTTAGCAATAGAAAAATGCGTTTTTTTTTAAAGAAAAAATCTTGAAGAATAAACATATTAACAAAAACAAAAGACATTTCCAAAAATAAATTCTTATGAAATGAGTGGATTTTCATAAAACTAAGAAATTGTGAAAATAAGTCTTTCACAAAATAACTTTTTTACACATATTCAAAAAGATATTTGATTTAGAGTTGCATATTTACCTATCTCATTACTCTTTGAGATTTTAAAATCAAATTAATGAAGAAGAAAGAAAAATATTTTTACAGTAAACACTATGCAAAATTTGAACTCGCGCATAATGTATTACAGTGATCATGGAAGTAGCAACATTTTGTTCCATATAAAATCAAGCTTTCAGAGAAATGGTGTGGATAAAATACCAAAGAAGTTTCCAAAATATAATAAATTAATTAAATAATTGTGTAAAAAAATGAGTTCATTGAATACTACTTAATATGAAAGTTGAATTACAAGCCTATCCCTTAAAATTTAATGATCTTAAACAACATTCATTTGAGAAATAAAATAATGGAGATTTTACTAACGACTTTTTTTAGGCTACAAGTAAAGTTTTAATACATCATGCATAATCATGTAAGACAAAAAGAGAAATTCAAAATTGGAAATAATATTAGCACTTATATTTAGCGAAGTAAACAATATGTATATAAATCTTAATCTAAAGAAGATTTTTTTAAACCATTATTTATAATTATTTGAACAATTGCATCATCTGTTGAGGAATAAGAGAAGTATTTTTGTCATCGGCCGATAATCTAACGCGATTTTTTTAAAAAAAATTTCTTCAACAAATAGGAAGAAATTTGAGAATATACATTTAAACAGGAGATAGTCATAAAATACAGGAGTCTTCATTAAAAAAAGGAGATGTGGCAGGTATGCATTCATATTTTAAAAATATCAAGAAATATAGCTAGATAAAAATATCACTAGCTTCTTTTTTTTTGTCAGCACTTCTGGTTTTCTAATTAATTTTTTAACCAGAAAAAAAAGTATTCACTGAATTTTTGTCCATTTACATCATTTTGATTACCAGTTATTTTGATTTTGTTTTTAATGCGCAGTCTCCTTTAGAAAAAAAGAAACTATCATTATTACAAAATATTAGATTTTCTTATTCATTTTAACAGTAGTCATACTTTAGTTAAAATTCTTGAGTTCTAAGAATTAAAGCAAATCATATTAATAATTAAGAAATCATTCTACGATATAAGACAATAAATATAAAATAAAAAGCTAATCTCCTCTCAATTATAGAATCATACTAAAACTTACTACAATTATAATAACTCATAATTAATAATTTGAAATTTTATTTAATAAAGCTTTCGAAAAAAAAAATTTATTTATTAAGCTTCAACAAATGAACATTTACCTGGGGAAAATCTGAATCAGAAGACAAAAGAACATTTTCTGGCTTCAAATCACAATGAACTATGCATTTCAAGTGCAAATGTTTTAAGGCCATTAATATCTGAAAATAAATTATTATTTGTAACGACAACATATATATATTTATNTATATATATATATTTGTGACAGAAACTAAACAACTTACTTGATAAATTAAGAACTTAGTGGTTCTCTCAGAGAGTCTACCTTTCTCACTAGAAAGGATCATTTCTAGCATATCTCCTTTTAATTTCTCCATGACAACAAAAATCTGAGAAAGGGGGAAAAAAAGTAAATCATTATCTTAAGAGAATATGCAATTGTATATTAAAATAAGAATTGTGAAGCTTAAAAAATAAGTGATACCTCTTCGGACTTAATAACTTATTAAAACTTCTGACTAATTATGTTCAAAAGTGATACATAAAAAGGTTATAATCTTAAAAAAACTCAAAAATGGAATTTCACTCATTTCAAAAGCATGTTGTAATTATTCGAAATTTCAGTTTCAATGATTTCATATATATGAAGAATAGATTTATTTTTTTATGACTGAAGAATAAGAATTTGTAAAATAATCAAGAATATTCAAATGATTTATCTTTCTTTTGATACATAAAAAACGTTATAATCTTAAGAACTCAAAAGTGGAATTTCACTCATTTCAAAAACATGTTGTAATTTTTTCGAAAATTTCGGTTTCAATGATTTCATATAAATGAAAAATATTTTTCTTTTTTATGACTAAAGAATAAGAATTTGTAAAATAATCAAGAATATTCAAATGATTTCTCTTTCTTTTTTTGTGATGGGTAATATATTCAGTATTTAAAAAAATAGCAAGTTTGCCACTGATAACTTTAAAAAAATTTCATTTGTTTTTCCTGCACATATTATATAAATTTTTTTGATAGATAACACGCATTCACTGAGCTCTTTATATTAGGATAAATATGCTAGTTTTAGTTTACGGAAATGCTTGGAGAAATAAGAAACAGCCCAACATAAAATAAATAACGTTATAATAAATATAATACTATAAGAGGGGGCATAGCCAGATTTTTCAACAAAAAATTGACTTCTTTTAAGTACTTTTTAAGAAATCAAAAAATACTTTTAATCACTTTCCAAAAAAATCCTAATCAGGTAGTAATAAATAAAAAAATTCTATTGTTTAAAGTTCTTAATTTATAAACATAAAATCAGTAAAATTCAAAAACATTTTAAAAAACTTGGTATAATCATGATAATATAACTAGTTTCTGATAAATATTGCAGAGAAAATAGTGAAAATATTGCATTTTTTGTAATTTAGAACGCCAATAGATACAGCAAAGAAAAATCTTTTTAATCGATAGAAAATTAAGCACTTTTTACTAACACTGAATAAAAAAGCACCTTTAAGGACTTTTAAAAAAAGGAATAAAAAATAAGCACCTTTAAGACCTTTTTAAAAATGCTACGTGCCCTGTATAGTATAGCTGAACTTCTACAGTTGAGCATCTTTAAATATCCCTTAGATAGCTCTTTGAGGTCTGCATTTTTTGAAAGACAAAAATAAAAAATAAAATTCCCTGTTTCTTTTCCCAGTTGGTGAGGAACAATTCAAAATTTCCGTCATTTTCCCTATTATAGCTGATTTTTTAATTCCCTGTTATTTCCAGGTTTTCCCTATTCTCTTTGTAGAGTGGCAACCCTGATCAATAAATTAAAAAGTAAACCTACAAATATTGGGGTGTTATAATTGATATTTATTTATTTTTAAGAAAATCCAGAAACTTTTACTTTAATTAAGAATTTTTAATAAGTTTCATAAGCTTTTCCTGGGAATAATAAACATTCTTCAAACCATTAAAAATTTATTTAATTGGAACATAAGTATCACCGTTAAAAAAGTCTAAGTGAAGTTTAAAAAAAAATTGTGAAAGAAAGTAGCTGTAGATTGAAAAAAGATGAATAACTCAACAAACTGAATACATACCCTCTCAACTGTCTCAAACATCTTTTCCAAATTTACGACACCATGATGATGAATATTTTGCAGAATTGACACCTCATTCTTTAACTGTGCTTCCTGTTTAGTAGGAAAACGCATTTTGTCAATGACTTTAATAGCAACAGATCTACCAGAGGTCCTGTGAACACCTTCAAAAAAAGATTTGAATAGATAAGTAAATGAAACACTTATAAAAATAATTATAATTGAGTGAATAAAAATCTTAAGAAAATACCACGCACAAACAATTTTTCCAATAGAATAAAACAATGTCACTAAGGCTCAATCTTTTTGCTAAGGTAAAAAATATTGGTTTGATATTATTAATGGTTATACATAGTAATAATTAACAATACTTATCAACAGTTACTAATTATTACAGAGAATTACCAAAATTTCTTTTGAGAAACATTGTGATTAATGATAAGTATAGTTACTAACAATCATGATTATTATTTTTTACTGCTGTCTGTTAATAATTGTTTATTACTGCCTGCATCATTAAGTACCAGACTGTATAGAAAATTCTTAAAAATACTCATTAAGCATAGTACATTATCGAACCTTACTAATCTATCGTTTACATCGAGAACAAAGTTAAATTTTTTTTTTTTAGCTTAATGGTTGACACAAAATTTTAATTAAACAAAATTTATTTAAATTGTTTTGGATTTTCTTTTTGTTGACACATTACTTTTTTCAATTAATTCTAATTGCTTTTCAAGTTATATTTCATGGTACACTCAGGAATGAAAGTGGACAAAAATTTAAAAAAAAGCAGAGCTTCTACAACACAGTCACTTAGCTGTAGGGGGAAGTGTTCGATGTAATACTGTGACATCAATAAGATATATAAAATCATGACTTCGAACTCTACCAAGGGATTTTTATTTCATATCAAAATGGCAAATGCGTTTAGACATTTAAATTTAAATTTTTCGAATACAAATATAATTTTAAACTTCTTTGATCACTACTACATTAAAGAAAATTAAGCAATACATTCAGCAGTTATGAAAATTCATCCTGTGATTCGATGCATTAAGTGAAAAGGACACGAGTAAAAAAATAAAATAAAAAACATGTGCTTGGATAAGTACAGTAGTACCCGAAAATAACGAGTGGAGTAGAGAGAACTATAATATACAAATGTGCATCACACCAAGGAGGAAAACTATGTATCACACATCAGCGGTCGAAACGAAATTGTCAACAGCCCAAAACCTCATCCTTTCCGCTCTATATCGGAAGTAGCGTGTGTCAGGGAAACGGAGCATCTTCCAAAGCTCTATTTTCTCCTGACGAGCATTTTTATCAAATGGCTATTGGAGGGAAAGAAATCTCTTTGTAAGTACGGTCATTTTTTGAACAGGGTGGGATTTGGCAGTTAAGGGAGTCTGTAATAAATATACCCCCCAAAAGCAAATTTTCGCTTTTTTTGCAGAAGTCTTTTAACCTTGTACACTGTAACTTAAGTTTGTAATGGACAACTTGCATTAAAACTTTCATAAATACAATATTTCAAGCAATTAACCTTGGTGGAATTTTTTTGTTTCGGACATTAATGCCCAAATTAAGTTTAATATAATAACCGCATTGAGTCGAAATTGTAATAGAATTTCATTATCTTTGATATTGTAATAAGAGTATTTGCAGAAACTTTTAATCAGAGCCTTGCCTTGGAGGTTTGAGTGAGCACTTCTTTATAAGCTAAAAGGAACAAAATTTTTTACTAGGCTTTAAAAAAAAAAGATTACATACTTCACATTCATCAAAATAAAGATATATAACAAAAGTATTTTATTCAATATTCACCCTCAGTGCATATCAACTGTTGACACTGTTGTCGATGCAAGTGAAAAATAATGATTTAAAATTAATATATCAGAAACATACCAAAACCAATAAGTAAATGCTAACAGTAACAATGTTTAAAATTCACTGATTCACTATGTGGACATTCACTCTTATTTATAAAAAGAAATTTATCTTTAATGTTACCTTAATCCCCGTGGCAGAATCGTGGTGACATGGCGACATTGTAACAGATCATTACAGAGTTCTTGCAGAAAGATTTTTCTTTTGGAAGTAAAAAGTTTTTTTCTTTCTGCCGAAATTCTCAAGTGATTTTATCTTTTCTTCAGAATTGTATTCAAAAGATGCCTTTCTCGTGCATCCAAATGGAAAAAAATGTTTTTGCCTTTCTCATTTGAGAACAATGAAAAATAAAGATTAATGAAGTAAAAAATTTGGTTTTCTTTTCTGTAGAAAATTCCGTTCTAATTTTTTTAATGCAGTTATTGCTATTGATTACCACAGTTTGAAAATCTGATACTTTTTAATACAATATTATTTATTACAACAACTGAATCTAGAAATAAAAACACGCATTTAGTAACCCTTTTTTGAAGAGTCCGATTTACTGCTACGGATTTCACGATTCTTTAATTTTTTTTAATGAGATGATGATTTACAAAATGCGAAAAGAAAATAATTACTGTGGTTTCCCCCTACAAAATGTGAGAATATAGCCCATAATATTAGAATAAAAAAAATATTACATATTTAATTAAAAAATTATTTTATTTGATCTGAAAAGTCTGTTTTTTTTCCTTTTTAAAAATGCTTTTGTTACTTTAATTTAGTAACATGCAGATTTGTTATTTTTAAAAGTATCTTGCAGAAAGATATTAGTATTAGAGAGGTATGTCGCAGAAAGCCCACATCATAGAATTGCCATAGATAATTTTTGAATTGTGTTGTACATTGATGCATTATTGTGAAAGTTACATGATTACTTTTAGCGCTGACTACACAAGTTTGCTTATTAAAATTCTAAAAAGGAAGCAAAAAATTTGAAAATATTTGTCATCATAATTCAAAAACTCAATACCTCCATATACAATGCCAAATTGACCAGAGCCAAGAACTTCATCAGGAAATATTTGATATTGTAAACTGATGTCCTGTACAAGAAAAAAAAATATTATGTTTCATTTCGTACAATAACATTTCCAGGTCACCAGGTATGATTTTGTTTGAATGATTAAAAAAATGCTTTTAAACTTTTGTATATTAAATAATTAAAGCATACTGACCAAACTTTGTTCCCCTTTTTCTTTTTTCGTCTGGGCTTCATTACAAGGTTCTATATAATAGAGAATTTGTATAATAAATATACTTATTCAAAATTTATATTAAACAAATTCTAGAAATAAAATAGATTTTCAAAATAAAAATTATTATATGAAATGCAAAATGTTATAATAATGGGGGAAACTTCAATTTTGATAATGATTTCTAAATAAAAAAACAAGCATGAAGAAAATTTTAACAATTTTTGAATGAAATATGTCAACTGCCTTTCATCAAAATTGTTTATCTATTGAACTAAAATTTATTGTTTAAGTCACAATAGCTGTTAATTTTTTAACTCATTAATGAAAAAGAAGTAAATGCTTCGAAAAACATAATACACATTTTTTTTAAGCTTAATGGGGAAGAAAAAAAAACTTATAGCAAATTATAAGCAAAAACATCCATTAATTGATTTGATATAAATAAATTATCAAAATTATTAACTTTAAATTTCTACATTTGTGAATTTTTCTTTACAACTCAATTGTCAGCAAAAAAAAAAAAATATCAATAATATTTTAATATTCTTTCATGTGTTATAATCATTATTTACCCATGGATCTTAGTTTTGAGTTTGAGTTTTGCCATGAGTTTTGTGATGCTGTATTTTTTAAATTTTTTTTTAAATTATATTCAGGCAAATCAATTTCAATTGAGAAATATTTTTTCATTTTTGCTAGTTTTTTTATTTTAACTAAAGTGAAGCACATTAACAGAGTGTTTCTAATAGACTTAATTCTCTTACTGTCTCTTTTTTCTTGTTTGGTAAGACNCTCAATTGTCAGCAACAACAAAAAAAAAAAATATCAATAATATTTTAATATTCTTTTATGTGTTATAATCATTATTTACCCATGGATCTTAATCAATGCATCTCTTTGAACCTACTTTACATAATTTTACAAAACCTATATTTTGCCTTTTACAAATTTAAAGAATAAAAATAAAATTACTTTATACTAAGCCATGAGTTTTGTGATGCTGTATTTTTTAATTTTTTTAAAAATTATATTCAGGCAAATCAATTTCATTGTTTTTTCAACACTTTATGTTTTAAGGATTGAGAAATATTTTTTTTTCATTTTTGCTAGTTTTTTTATTTTAACTAAAGTGAAGCACATTAACAGAGTGTTTCTAATAGACTTAATTCTCTTACTGTCTCTTTTTTCTTGTGTGGCAAGACAGATAACTTGTAACAGAAAAAACTGAGATTCTCTACACTAAAGTTATATTTCAGAACTAATAAATGTTTTCCTGTTTCTCCCTAATTATTTTTTATTATTCTTTTTATCAACGATTTTTTGTTACAACAATATTTTTTAAAGAGCTTTTCTAATGTATGTTATTCTTTAATGGCCACTTTTTTCTAAAAATATGGCAATGAGAAAAAGTTAAATTAAGATTTAAATAATTTAATTTTTCGTTTAAAAATTAATGATTCTTGTTTTGGTTTCCATTTAGCTTTTTCTTTTTTAAACAAATGTTTTTATTATGACACAGCAATTGAGATTAAAATACAGTAATTGAAAAACTAAAATGTTTAGCAGATTAGAATTTTCTTTTTTTTCAAAAATTAACATCAATTTTGAATTTTTTGTGTTTTGCTTTTGTATATAGTCTTTATCTTTTAAGGCGTTTTTATAATAGTGTTGCATTTTTAAAAGTATTTGTGATAGACATTATCTCTTTTAATGCATTCTGGATAATTTCTTGTTCTGGAAAATATTATTTTTAGCTTTAAAGTTTCGTTTTGAGAATTAAGGATATTTTTTTTTTCAACTTTATAACTTTAGTTTTTTTTTTAATAGTGGTTAGTTTTTATCTATCAAATATTTCTATTTAAGTTTTCTTTTCTCCCTTTAATCCACACTAATAATACAGCTAATTTTTGATTATTTTTCAATAATGAATAAAGCTATTTCTATAGAAAATAATTACTAATGATTGTTTTGAAAAAATGTCGTGATTCAGCTGATTTTTTTGGCTGAATATTTGGTATGCGGCCAAATCACTATTCGTTACATCCCTATGTTATATTACATAAAATAATTTTACTATAAAATTGTCCAATATTTAATCTATCAATTATTCAAGTACCAATGCATAACTAAAATGAACTCTCATAAATTTAAGAGATCATGGGCTTTATTGGATTTTTTTTTCTTTTTATGCTTTTTGCTTAGAAGTTTTGAAATTTGGGCTTAATTTTTAGTTTCAGTTGCTTTAAACACAGTTTAAAACTTCTAACCAATTTACACTTATAGAACAATATTTATTTTAAATTGTGAATCCAAAAAATCAACTTTATATTACATAAAATATTTTTATTACAAAATTATTAGATTGAATTATTACAAAATTATGTATCAAAAGATTTAATATATTAAGTATTCAAACACTACTGCATGACTAAAATAAACTTTCATAAATTTAAAGAGATCATTGGCTTTATTAGTGTTTTTTCCCCCTTCAGTTGAAATATTTAAACTGAATAAACATTGAAAAAATTAGGTGATTACGTTATTTAGTGATTTTTAAATTCCCTATATTTTCCAGGTTTTTCCTGTGGAGTGGCAACCCTGTTCACGAACTAGTTATATCTTCCAGGTACTGGTCCTTTGAACATAAGGCTAAACTTTATTAATTTCTATCCTGGTTTAATTGTGAATCAGCATTTATTATTACAGTCAAACATTTATTATTACAGTTTATTATTATAGCGAACATTCAAGGGACCGAAATTTTGGTTCACTATAACCGGGAGTTCACCATATTCGTACTGCTAACAATCTGAACTGTTCTCTTTTATTACACATTACTTAAATAAATGATAAATAAAAAGAAATACAAAAATGATTAAAAATCAATATGTAGTAACAAAAAATGTGTTAACTTTTATTTTTATTAGTCTTCATCTTGCGTACAAAAAATTTAGGGATAGGAAACTGAGATAGAAGAAGCAAACAAGAAAGAATGCTTACGGTTACATTTCACTCAATAGAAGGCTTTAAAAATCGGTATAGGTATTTTATATAGAAATTTCAAAATTTCCGAAAAATGAAGAAAAAATATCAGTCAAAGACAGAAAAAAGTTCATAATATCCAATTTCTTCTCATCTTTTGGTTCACTATATCCACAAAAAGTAATATTATATGTGTATAAGTAAGGCACGGGAGTGAATATTTTGTTCACTATAAACCATGTTCACTATAGCGGGGTTTGACTGTATTTGTTTTAGAATAGAGCATACCTTTATTGAGATAAGAGAATTGGCAGGTTGATTTTGGCATATCAACAGGCATGAGTGCTTGCCTTATTGAACTCTCCCAAGCTTTCAGATTGCTGTTATCCTCAGCTATATAATAATCTACATTTGCGGTCCTCAGTTCCAAATAGTGCCCTTGATTGTGATCAGAACACATATTCTGTTTCGAAATTTCTACGGATAAAATCTCTGAGAGTGGAATTTCCTACAGGGATAATAAACAAGATGAGACATACTCTATAATTTTAAAGTTTTTTTTTTGTTTTATTCAACTATAAAATAAACTTGAAAATTGTATTAAAAGAAATATGATAAACAGTGTAAACACTTTAAATGAACATTAGTTTTAAAATATTTAAAAACAGTAATAGAAATCAAAATATGAAGCACCTAACCTAACTCATGAGATAACAGACATAACACTAAATAGTGTGGCCTTCATTTAAATATTTTAATTCCTAATTAAGTATGTATAAGATCAAAAAGTTTTTAGCAAAAGCAGTTTTGTAAAATATTGAATAAATTTCAAGACACAACGCTCAGTGATAGGACACTAATATCATAACATGAAATTACACTTTTCATGTGAAGCCTTATTTTAGAGTTCCTTAAAACTAATTTAAAAAATGAATAAATAAAAAAGATTTAAAGTTATTGTAACTTAAAGGAACAACAGTAACATTTGTTAAACTACAAACACTTAAAATGAAGTTTATGATTATGATATGATAAGTAAACAATAGAAATAAAGATTTGAAAGTTTACATAGATTCAAGATTAATTAAATAATTTAAAATAAATTTATTAAAAAGTACTTCAATTTTAAAATTCACAAGACTTTAGTAATACAGGAACGGTATTATACATAATTTCAACTCTTTAACTAAATTATAGATACGACTTACCTTATAATATTTCGATGTGGTATCGTTTTGAAATAAGGTCACACTTTTAGTATCAAGTCTCCAGAAATGTCTTTTACGCTGAAAAAAAAAAAAAAACAATTTAACACTAGGTAAAACTAAATTTTATTGTGAAAAAAAGACTTCCTTTCTTTTAAAAGTTTTCTAAACTAAGATTATAACTATTTGTGAAAAACTAATTGTCTTGAAAATATAAGAAACTCAGAAGTAGTTGTTCTCGTTTTTGAACTGAAGTGATTCATAGGAATTTCTCTGGTTGTGCATATATTTACATTATTATCATTGAGGTTTTTACCTAGCTTAATAATTTTTTAATCCTATCAAGAGAAGGATTCAAAACAAATTAAAGTAGTATCAGAAAAGTAGAAAATATTTTCCCATTTTATTTTATTTAGTATTACCAGTTAGCACACGAAAAAGAGGCAGGCCGAATATGAGATGGTTAGATGGCCTAGAAAAAGAACTTTTGGTATTAAAAAACTAAAAACACTAGCAGGGAAAGGTTAGCCTGGAAAAAACTTCTTGAGAAGGCCAAGACCCACCCTGGGCAGTCATGCCATTGATGATGATGATAGTGAATATTAACATTTAAATTTTATTTTGTATTACCTAAAAACAAGTAAAATTACTATTTATGCAAACAATAGTAATTTTCAAGCATACTTTATTAAGTATATAGATTCTGAATAGTATAAATCTATTAAAGCAAAAAATGTGAATCAATCTAGAAAAAGGAAATAATAAAATACACTCTTATAATTTATTCAATCTGGTTTTTTGTTTTTTTTGAAAAAAAGAAAAAAACATAACTATTAATTAAAATATGAATCCATTCAGCTTAAATAATTTTTGATATGAATTCCTCACAAAGATTAGTTTGCAGAGAAAAATAATTTTGCACCTGATATAAAGAAAAAATTACAAAACATACTTACCATTCCTTCCTTGTTTGTATGATGCATTAACCAGCCTTCCTTAAGAATTTTATAATTTTTGCCTTTTGTGTGTTTAATACTTTGAACTATTCTCTGTAGGGGTATATTGTTACTAGAGGCTTCACTAAAAGAACAAAAAATTATATCATTGAAAAAGTAGAATTAAAAAAAAATAAAGGTGAGTGTAATATTACTTAGTCAGTTTTGTAATTAAATGTTAAGCATTTTAGAGCAATCTGTGTCAAGCTGAAATATGCATAACATATTTCTGAACATCTTAAAAACAAAAGTTTATTATTTAATAATTTTCAATAAATAAAAATCATTAATATAATCTCTAATCTTTTTGTACCACAACCTTCAATTAAGTGCAAAAATAAAATCCATTTTTGAAGATTCCCTCTACATTTCTTAACACATTAGAATGGAAAACTGTTATAGGGTTGCTGATGTTTTGATTTCATTAAAATTCTCTCGAGCTTTCTCTTCCTTCAACACATTTGAATGCATAAGATTAAGAAAAAGAGCATTGGCTTTAAATTTAATCGGTTAATAGCCAAAAATTACAGTCACACCCCCATGGCTATTTTCTAAATGTATAATTTGATAATGTATATTTATATTAAAAATTGAGATTAATTTCTGTTTTGGAGCTCCACATAAATTTCAAAAATAAAGCATTCTTATTTATTATAATTTGACTGTTTATTAAACAATTTATGATTTTCTCTCAAATAATTGCTTGCCTACATCAATCAACATCTTCTTCAACTGATGGTAAATTTACCAACTTCTCTTCTTTAATCTTTTTCTATTAATTCTATCAATGTATGATAGTTTACAAAATTAAAAAAAGTAATTTGTGAGCGCCTATATAAAGTAGGTTTTAAATTAATGTACATCATTTGTGTAGAATAAATAAATTGTAAATAAAGTAAGATTTTAGCAGAACATGCGGAAAAAATTATGTATTGACAAAGTGAGGTTGACTTAATTAATAAAGAGAGTACAAGAAATATGAGTCAAACTTAAAACATTTTTCTAGTTTTCATTCAATTGCTTGAAATTTTTAGAAAGTGGGATCTGCTTGAAATTTTTACAAAAAAAAAAACAAATTTTGCACTTAAATAACTTTTATCAGCTGAAATTGCAAGATTGTGCACAATTTCATATCATTATTAGGAAAACCTTGGCAGCAGATATTTAAAAAAAAAACTTACAATTTTCAATTTTACCAAAAACAATTGATATAGATAATGAAGAACTGTGAAATAGAAAGAGCAAAAAATATCTCAGTCACAGGTGTTTCTACATGTGAATGCACAAGCATTTAATTTATAATTACGTATTATAAGCTTTAAAATAAATGTTTAATTGAATCAATCTTCAAGTGTATTTTAAAATTGATTGTCCATATAAAAATTTAATTTTCAAACTTCTCCTATCATGAAATGTACAATTGTTAAACTCTTCATCTCTGTATACGATTAAACGTGAGTATTTAGATAATGTTAGAATATCAATATTAGAATATTTCTTAGACTACTTTATTTAGTAGACATTATTTTATAGTCTATAATGACTTACTGAACAGGAATTTTAGATTCATCATCTTGTAGGGAAGATTTTCCAGAAGAATTATCACTTTCTTCTCCTGATTCTTCATCCATATGATCCATTTTTTCATTATCATCATTTGAACTGTTTTTTGATACATCAGAAACTAAAATAAATGAAAAGATAAATAAAGAAAACATTAGAAAAATTACAAAAATCTCAAAGACAATAATCAAATAAAACTAAAAATACAGAGCTTCACCAATTGCCAAGATTGGTGAATCTGGGTTACATAGAGCCAAAGTTCGCATAATGAATTTCTGCCTCACCATCAGAGGGTGATATAATCAATAATAAAAATTATGAATATGCATCACTTGTGTATCAATAATAATCAATATAAATTATTTTGTGTATCAATAATAAAAATTATGAATATGTATCACTTGAATGAAAGGCTTGGGTAGCCTAAAAATTATTACCCACATCTCAATATTTTATTTTCTTGTTTATTTATAAAATTTAATTACTATTTAAATTTTGCCTCTATATTAATTACACCATTCAACACTTAATAACTGCCAAAATAGTTTCCAACCAATCAGTGTCTTAAACTTGGGTCATGAATTCTTTAAATGTGGTTCAGCAAAGCTTTTTTTGAAAACAAACTATGCATCTTTAATTTTTTTAAAACCAAAAACTATTTTTTATCACTTAATTAAACAAAGAAAAGTGTGTATATTAAAGAGAAAGAGTAATACTTTTGCTTCAATTTCATGTCCAAGTTTGAAAAGAATATTTCAGTAATTCAAAGTGAAGCTGGAATTTCGCAAAGACAAAAAAGACTTGATAGATTACACAGACAAATAGACTATAAAACTTAAATACCAGGGACCAACATTTCAAAATGATATTCGGAGATTAATTAATTATTAATATACTATGCATCAAAACAAATTTAATGCATTATAAAAGTTTCATAAATTTTTTTTCAAGATTTTTTTGTATTATTGTATAGTGCACAAAAAAAAAAAAAAAAAAAAAAAAAAAAAAAAAAAAAAAAAAAAAAAAAAAAAAGAATCATTCTCAATTATTTTTAATTTAATGATCAAATCTTCAAGTTCAAGGGCTCCATCTTAATGATTTGAGTGGGTGACTTCAAATATGCTAATTAATTAGCATAGGACACAATTATAGCAATTGGACACAATAACATATTTTCTCTGAATAAACATAAATTATTTTCAACAGACTTGAAATTCTAACCCCTAAAATATAGGAAGTAGCCGCATTCCAGATAATATAATCTCAATAGATTGGTCAGGAGAGCAGTGCAAAGTGTGGACCCCTAATGTTAATTTTCCTTTATATGTATTTCATCATATCTCGAGAACTTTTTATGTGAATTGAAAATTTTTTTGCAAAATTATAAAATTTGTTTATCCAATGATAATTCCCAGCAAATTAAGTTTTAGTAGGTGTTTATTATTCTTATTATTTTAAAGTAAAATTGAAAAAATTTGAATCGTAAGGTGTACAATTGTATACACCAGTTTTAAAAAAATATTGTATACCTTACAATTCCAACTTTTTTCCTCTATTATAAAAAAAAATAATAAGTATCTACTAAAAGTTTTTTTTTCCTTTGCATGAAATTATCGTTGGATAAACGAATTTTATAATTGAGCACAAAAATTTTCAATTCACTAAAAAATTTCACGAGAAATATGCGTAAAGTAAAATTACTTAAAGGAATCCAAACGTTTGATTGCTCTCCAGACGAAACTATTGGGATCATATTTCCCAGATTGATTGTAATAATTCTTTATTCTAATATTATGGGTGATATTCTCGCATTTTGTTCGGGGGGGGGGGGCACAAATTATACCCTTCTTTGCATTTTGTAATTAATAATCACAATAAGAAAATAATTCAAAATCATGAGGTCTGTAGTAGTAATAGCCGGAAAAAAATCAACAACGAGATCACAATCAGGCACCTCAAATTCATATTTCGTATCGATTAAGTTTTTGTAATAAATAATATTGTATGAAAAATATTGGATTTAAAAACTATGGAAAAATTAATAGCAATAACTGCCAAAAATTAGATAAAATTATTGCCTTAAATACTCAAAAGCACGATTCGAATTTTCCATACTGTTTGAAATATATCAGGGTATTTAAAATCCTTGTGAAAATCAATTACTGCCGAAAATACAATTGAAACATTACATCGATTTACGATACTATCATCGTAAATTGAGCACATCAAAAAGTGATTATCTAAATGCATGATTCAGATTCAAATATCATGTGTAAATGTTTGTAGAAAAGAAAATGATTTTTCTTTTTACTTTTCAAAAGTAAAATCTTTCTACAGGAACTCTGTAACAATGTCGCTGCGATTTTGCCACAGGGCTTATAACTTCTTGTCGATTTTGCTTAGCATAATAAATTACATATTTGTAAAATTACATTTCCTAAACAATAAAAAAAATCAATTATAATCTACTTACAATCCTTAGGAGCTTCACCCATGCAATCCATTGGAGTAGATTCCATACACTTACGCTTGTGTACATTCAGTTTACAATCTATTAAACGAAAGCAACCATTTAGTTTAAAATTAAAACAAACACTAACACACTAAAGAAATTTGATTATGAAACATTTTTCAGCATTTAATGATTTAGAGTGCATAGCCAAATCTCTCAACAAAAAATAAGCACCTTTAAAGTACTTTTTAAGCACTCAAAAAATATTTTAAGTACTATATACATTAACAAAATGCAAAATAGTTTTCAAAGACTTTACATGATCAGGATAAAATAACTAATATCTGACAAAGAATTCTTTTCTTGATTATTTTAGCCATGATAAAAAGATCGAGATTAAAAAAAAACCCATGAAAAATGCACCTTTAAGGGCTTTTAAAAAACGAAAATCAAAAATAAGCACCTTTAAGCACTTTTAAATAGAATTATTACAAATGTACTTCTACCAACAGTCCCTTTCATCATTTTTCAAGAAAATAAAAAATCAATTTTTCAAATCAGAAAAACTGCAGCTTCTTTACAACTGATTTTCAAAAGTAAGATTAATGAAACATTTAAATATTCTGTTAAGGACAGAAAGATATTATACACCTATTTTTTTATTTATCTTTTCATTATAATCAGTAAGTTAAACTAATGTGATTACTCACATTATTTTAACTCATTATTTTACTAAATCTTTCAACTTCCACATTACTTTAGTTTAAAAATTTTAGAATTAGATTTCCTAAAGTATAAAAGCAGCTGTTTATGCTTTAATAGTTTGTGTTTAATAACATAATTTTTTTAAAAAAATATATACAATTATATAGTGAAATATTTAATAAGGATTAGAGTAGACATCAAAAATAATTTTACTAAACATTTAAAAAACAAAAGTAACAAAATTACCTCGAAGAAGCTCAAACTTTTAAACACTCTGCTCACTTAACTATTGCGAAATGTATAAGGCAAAATGAATGATTGTCACATATCACGAGGCAAATAAGTATAATAAACGACGATTTGAAAAAACTATAAAATCTCCTCTTTTTTCAACAAAAATGCACCCCATTAACATTTGATCATTTATTTTAATAAATTGGAATTAATTTGAATATTTTATAATATATTGAATACTTTATATCATGAATGTTTCTTAAATCCTTATTCATCAAGAAATGAAGCTTTTAATGACATGCCTATCTTGATAAATGCTCCAAAAGAAATGACATTAATATAAAAAGTTTTTTTTTAATGGTTTAAAATTCTCAATTTTTTGAAAAGTGGCCACTGTTCAAAATGCTACAGCTGGTCACTGGTCAGTAACAAACTTTCTTAACTTCACCCTAAAGTGATGTGCATAATTTTAGAAATATGAGGATGAAATGTTTACAAGGTATCTGCTACATTTTAGATTTTCAAACTCATGACTTTTCATGACGAATTCCAAGAATTTTTCATGACTTAACAAAGTTACTATTTTCTCCGACAAAAAACACAACAATAAATTTAAAAAAGCATTATAACAACATAAACTGAAATGATAGGTATAACCAAAACTGTTATACTTTGCATCTTCATATTCATTGATTTTAAATTTAAAAAACACAGTAAAGAAACAGTTAAAGCAATAAAATAACTGAAAAAAATACAAAAGCAAATATTTTTTTTCCCCTTCTTTCTGCATATTCTAAAGATACTTTTCTTGTTCATCAGAAAGGAAAGAAAAGAAAAACTTTATTTTTCTGTTCTCATTTCGGAATATAAAAAATTCGCCAAACAATGGCTTCTTCAGCTAGAAATTGATAAAATAAAAAATAATAACAAAAATTCTGAAATCACATAAGTTTAAAAGATAAAGCGCTCAAGAAATGATGTTTTTTCTTTCATTTTTTTAAGGAACACCATAATTTTTTAAGAACATGATAAAATATTTTATATTTTAATAAAAATGACTGTGAGAGGGGATTTTGTTACAAA
This sequence comes from Parasteatoda tepidariorum, assembly GCF_043381705.1. Classification (NCBI taxonomy): domain Eukaryota; kingdom Metazoa; phylum Arthropoda; class Arachnida; order Araneae; family Theridiidae; genus Parasteatoda; species Parasteatoda tepidariorum. The sequence goes on from NC_092205.1 coordinate 99,250,145, forward strand.
TTCAGATATTTAGAACACCATGAAATTGGGGGGGGGTCAAATTCCATTTTAAAAATTAGATTTTTTGGCGACCTAAATCCATGACTTTCCATGATTTTTTTTTAAAAAAAAGCTAAAATCATGACAAATTTTGTTCAATACTGAAATTAATAATTAAAAATTCTTATGACTTTCCAGGTGCGAAGAACTATGAACTACGAAAAAGAAGTATTGACATAAATGTGTTACCTTTACACTGCATCCCTTGTCTAATAAGACCCTTTAAAAGTTTCTTGCAGTAAAAGCAGACTGTTGGCCTAGTATAGGAATGGATTTCAAAACGATGAGGCACCTTCATTTTGGAAGAGGAGGATGATTTTTCAAAAAATGTAGTTTTTCCAGGTGGCAATGATGGAGATTTACGATTTCTATTCGGAGAAGGTGGCTGAAACTTTGAAATGAATAAAAGTAAGTATTGGTGAAAGTAATTTTTTAAATCAGCTAACATGAGTTCTAAAATACTAATACATTAATCTCATTCAAATTTTGCACATCTGTTGCAGTTAAATTTCACCAATTATTTAACAAATGTTTCTTTTTTTCTTACTTTTAATCATAACTAATTTTAAAAAGCATATATTTACCAACTATATATTACTTCATTACTTATTTACATTATATTACTTCATTTGCATACACCTATGCCAAACATTCACTTCTCATTTAAAAAAATAAATAAATAATAAACCCTGCACTCAATCATATATATTTACTTTGTTACAGAAAAAATTTTGGTATTGATTGTTTCATAAATCTATCATAAATTATTTTAACCACTGTGCGGCTTTTCAATTCTAAAAATTTAATTAAGAACTGAGTTTTAAAAAAAATTATAAAATATTGTTCAATGCTGTTTTTTAATACACTTAAAAATTAGATTGAATAGTCCTCTTATTAAATTAACATAAAATAAAGAGAAAATATAGATTTCTTTCACCCCTTAAAAAATATATAACACCTTAAAAAAGTAACTTTTAATGCAAATACAAGCAATGAGAATTTAGTGGTTTAAAAGGGCCACCCAAGTTTTCATTAAGTGGTTTAAAAAAAATACAATGACTTAGACAAATATAATAAAGTTCAAACTGTTGAAGAATATTTGTTTGTATGTTTTAGGATGTATATCAGTTACTACACATTTATAATTTAAATATTCCACATACAATAAGGTTTTTAAAATCTATTTTTTCATTGAATCAACAGCATACAACTCTTAAACCACATATATGGGTAATCATCATCTTGTTACTTTCTTTTTTTTAACAGGCTAGAATAATTTTTAGCATTTATAATAATGGATTTCTAGAAGGTTTTTATAACCATGGTATTATTAATTTCAATACTTTTGAGTTGTGATGATTCCAAAATAATTTCATTTGTCTTTTTTAGCAGTTATTGGTTATAAATTTCCACATAGTTTTTAAAATCTCAATTTTTTTTAACAGAAAATATTTACAACATTTGAATCTCAAATCACACATAATCACCTTTTAATGCAATGTGACAATTTTATCATAAACTAATCAAATAATGAAACCAATTTCCAAAATCATAAAAAGTAAGTAACATTTAAAATAATAAATCAAAATAGAAAAGCGCTTAAAGCAGTTAAATCTAAATTTGTTTTATTTTAATTTAGAAAGTCAGAAATGCAATTCTAGCAGAAAACAACAAAAAATTTTAAGATATGTGTGTTAGCAGGGCAGCACATCATCAGGGGACACACTGCCTGCTAATACACAGGAACCTTTCTGTTGTCAGTGGTGAAACCAAAAAGAAGAATAAATTATTTCCTTATATGTGGGAGTCTTTTTATTAAGTCTTACTCTGTGTATTTTTAAGTCATTATTAAGACTTACTCTGTGTACTTTTAAATTGCGATTATTTGTCATTAATTTTTTTTTTGCATTTCAATTTTTCTAATTGCTGTTTCTTATTTGTTTTACCATAATAGGGCCTTGGGGCACTGTCAGTTTTTGGTTTCACCACTGACGACAGAAAGATTCCTGTGTGTTAGCAGGCAGTGTGTCCCCTGATGAACTGCTGTCCTGCTAACACACATATCTTAAATTTTTGTCGTTTTCTGCTACAATTGCGTTTCTGACTTTCTAAATTTTATCGTAAATTCACAATGTAATGATTGCTCTTTTAGCAATATTGCCACAGGTTGCCATAGGATTTTTTCCCCCTTCATAATTCCTAAATTTTTTGGCATAAACCTATAATATTTTTATAGAAATGAAAATATAAAATAAAAAGGTTTGCAATTCAAAGTTAGTTGCACCAAAAATGCTTACTAATTTCTACAATGCACCTCGTAAATGAATACTAACCGTTGCCATATTAGGAATGCTTAGAGAAATCCCAATCTGATCAGACTGATTAGGAGTGTGTAAATAAGTGGATGATTTTCTTCTACGAGTGTGTGAACAGTTATTAGGTATTTTGTACACACATCTTTTATGAAAACTAAGACCACAACCTGAAACACAACAATACATAAATCAAGATTAATCATTTAAATCCTTGTAATAAAATGAAGCAAAACAAATATGCATGTTAGAAATAAAATATTTAAGAGATTGAAAAATATATTTTTTTTTTATCTTTAGCTCATCATTATTGAGGAAGAGAGAAGTGTAGATGAGATTTAAATACAGTACAGAACCCGTTATCCGGAAATTAGTAAACTGGAAAACCAAAAAAACCGGAACGAAATTCGATACATTTTCCCGCCATTTTAAAAAAAAAAATTTTTCCTCATAAGATTTTAGGATTTTTCTTTCTTTTTTGAAAGATGTTTACCTTACCATCATTTTGGAAATAATCATTAGTGTATTACTCCGTTTTTTCAAGATTATTTCCAAATATTTTTTTTAGTTGGTTTTAACAATAAAAAAAACTGCTTTTTGTAGCGATTCAGAAAACCGGAAAAATCAGTTATCCGGAATAGCGATGGTCCCGAGCGTTCCGGATAATCAGTTCCCTACTGTAATAAAGAAATTTTTCTTATTTAATCAGAGTGAAATACATTTTTGCTTTCTGCTAGGAACTGCCTTTAAACTTCATCCTCAGTTTGAGTTTATTTTAATTACTTCACTTTCGATGATCTCAATGATTACATGATTAGTCAGAAATTAAAAACAATTTTGCTTTTTCTCACACAAATTTATGTATCAAATCTATATTTTTAATTTCATTAACCGCTTCTCTGATTATTCCGCGTTAACTTGGGTATGTATATATTACAAATATCTATTATCTCGAAAAACAGGGGGGGGGGTGCGGATTTTGTCAGTACGCTTTGCATTATCAAGTTTTTACTCGGCTGGAAGCAAAAAAGAAAACAAACAACCTACTGTGCTTGGAAGTGTGGCAAGTTTTATTGTTAGTTTGTGGGACTGCAATTGTATATACGATGGTTGCTGAATTTACATAAAGAAAAAAAAAAGAGTAAAAAAATGGTGAATCACTTCACTGACATTTGGAAAGTTTTGTTTCACTTTGTTTCGTCCCTTGTTCCTAAAACTATCATACAAAAACTAATATTTAACTTTTTTCATTTGCCCGAGATAAATTGGGATAGTAAACTGATGGTAAATTAAATGTTTTTTACGCATAAAAAAATTAACATTTAAACTCAAAACTTGTGTACTATGTTTTGTTTTAGTTCCTTGTATTTATTAATAAAATAAAAAAAAAAAAATTTAATTTTTTTTTCCTCAAAAAAATTGGTAAGGAAAGCAGTTAACAGCAAAGATTAAAAAACATATGTATTAACACATTAAGATCAATGTTTATAGCAGTGATTCTCAACCCCTGTGCCGCGGCACTTTTGGGTGCCGCCAAATTCTTAAAATGTGCCTCCAAATATTAGAAATGATACAGTAAAAATTATAATGCTTTTTTTATTACAAGTAAAGTTTAAACTAAAGAAAAGTGTTTAGATATATAATATTATATATATACTTTTTATAATTTTTTCACGCTTCAACCGCGTGAAGATCTCTTTGTGGGCGATTGTCTTGTGTCTAACAATCTTAAAATAAGAAGGAAGTGTATAAATTGTCTTTGACACACAATTTTAAGAAATGTTGAAATTAGTAGGAAATTTAATGACTATTAAAATTATTAATTAACAAAGGCTAAAACAAGCTAAATACTAACTTCCAAGCGAAAATAAAAGCTAATCATTAAAGTAAGCTATGCAATTAATANATATTTATTTTATTTATGGATTACTAATAATTACTAAATGGGTAAAACTGCTTCAGATTGAACCACTAAGCAAAATAGATTGTCGGTAACCGAAGAAAAAAAGCAAGGCAAAATGGAAATTACTAAAAGACTGGGATATAGTTTTTAAATTACAAAAGGCATTAAAAAATAAAAAGCCATTTTAAAATTTCAAAAAAATCTTTAAATGAAGTTCTTAAAAAACAAATCTGAAGGAATAATTGAATGCCTCAATGCCTATAAGATTTTAGTTCTGAAATAACAAGAGGAGCAATAAAAAAAGAAAGAAAAAAAGACAATAACATACCTTCACATTTGAGAACAAGAATTAATTAATGTGATATTTATTTTATTTATGGATTACTAATAATTACTAAATGGGTAAAACTGCTTCAGATTGAACCACTAAGCAAAATAGATTGTCGGTAACCGAAGAAAAAAAGCAAGGCAAAATGGAAATTACTAAAAGACTGGGATATAGTTTTTAAATTACAAAAGGCATTAAAAAATATAGAGCCATTTTAAAATTTCAAAAAAATCTTTAAATGAAGTTCTTAAAAAACAAATCTGAAGGAATAATTGAATGCCTATAAGATTTTAGTTCTGAAATAACAAGAGGAGCAATAAAAAAAGAAAGAAAAAAAGACATACCTTCACATTTGAGTCCTTGTCTAACTAAGCCAAACAACATTTCTCCACAAAAGTCACAAAATGTTGGAGATTTATAAGAATGAAGTGCTAAGCAGTGAGGCCTTGTTTGAGGTTCTGAAGAATTATTATTACCTAAAGAAAAATTCAAGTTAATAGAATATGGTGCAATAGTATTATATTAGCAATATTATTTAAAATCATATGAATGTAATTTGAAGGCATCATTGCATTGATAGGAAAAAGCATAAAAATGAATGTATTTGCTCAGGGATTAAAAAAATACAAACTTTTATTGAAGAGGCAGATTTTTTTTTCTTTTTTAGTAATAGGAAAAAAAATTTCACGTCCATGTAAACTTTTTCGAGAACAGTATTCGCGCATATTATACGGATCGAGTTTAAAGTGACTTCTATTTTGTATGTTCTAAGAGTAATTCTGTGAATCCAAAAATTTGCGAAGAAAAAACAATCACATGTTCACTGTACTATTACTTATTTTAAGTTATTGAAGTTTCAAATTATTTCTCCTAAATAATTAGTTTGTAAGAATAAGAAAATAAAATAAAAGCATCAGTTTTAAAATTTTAGGTGGGGAGAGTTGTTATTGACAATGTCAACCTTCATCTATGAAAAGGTACCCCATCATAGAATAGAGTTAACATGTCTTACATACTAGAAAATTGTAATTTTGTAGTGTTTTATATATTAGTAAATTGGAATCGTATTTTTAAAACATGTCAAAAAATAATCAAAACCTTAATAAATATCCTTCAAGATTATGGAATCAAAACACCTTAGTCTGAAATGTCATGATAGTATAATGTTTGCCCTAAACAATCTGAACAGGCTGATAAATAAACCTAGCTTTAAATTTCCCTTAAAGTATTCATTTTCATAGTGGAAAAAAAAAGACTTATATTACATTACCTGATAAAACAATTTCTATCAATCCATTTTCTGAAATATCTGTAATGGCGATAAGAGGCAACAGAACATTTTCAAAGCTATAATCATGACGAAAGAAAAGCAAACGTTGGCTTAAATCACCGTGCTCATGACCAGGAAACTAAAAAATTTAAAAACAAATCTTTTTATAATCTATGTTCAAAGCAAAACAAAATTACAGTGAATAAATTGATTGAGGCCATGCCTGGAGGTGGCCACCTACAGAAAGTTAATAAATTGCATAATTTCTTTGCTTTTAAAATTTTTTTACCACATATACTTTTTGAAAAATAATTAGTTTCTTTTCTGTTCTCAGCAAGTGACAAAAGCCACAACAACAAAAAATTTGATTAAAATGGTTGGCAAGAAAAAAATAATGACAAATATCAGGTACAGAAGCAAATTAATTCCAAAACTTATTTTTTTATACGAAACATTAAAAAAAAAATTCTAATATACTCATCAGAAAATACATGTTTAATCAAATTCAGAGATGAGTTATTTGCTTAAAGTTGCATCTTTGAGTTATAAGAGATGAGTTATTTGCATCTTAACTGCTTCCCTTAACAATTGATTTGGAGAAAAAAAATGCAAAAAATCATCATATTTTTTATTACATTAATAAATACAAGGAACTAAAACAAAGCATTATACACAAGTTTTAAATTGAAATTTTAATTTTTTATGTGTAAAAAATATTTAATTTACGATCAGTTTATTATCCCAAATTATCTCGGGCAAATGAAAAAAGTTAAATATTAGTCTTTGTATATGTTCACATCGTCATAATCTGAAAAATCATCTGCATTACTTTCACTTTCGCTCGCGAATTACATTTTTTCATTTTTCTTTCTATGTAAATGCATCAACCATCGTATATACAATTATACAAAACACGTCTGCAGTTCCACAAATAACAAAACTCCCAAACAAATATTAGCAAACTTTCAATCACAGCATATTATTATTATTTTTTGTTTTGCTACCAGCTGAATAAAAACATGATAAAATGCATTGAAGAATTCTGCTATGCCCGAGTTTACTCGGGATAATAAATATTTGCAATATATACAGACCCGTGTTAACTCCGGATAATCAGGGAAGAGGTTAAGAAAAGAACTGAATCTAATAAATCCTCTTTCATAATTGATCTCAAATCATTATAAATATATTTTAAGACTAAGGATAGTCTTTCGACTGCAATTTGCAATTCTGTTACAATACAGCAAGCCCCTAAAAGTATGTAAGATGCAATGAAATTGCTGAAGCCCTAGATCAGGGATGGGCAAACTTTTTTGGTCTAGGGCCAAAAATCAAGAATATAAAATCAAAATCTCGGGATAATAAATATTTGCAATATATACAGACCCGTGTTAACTCCGGATAATCAGGGAAGAGGTTAAGAAAAGAACTGAATCTAATAAATCCTCTTTCATAATTGATCTCAAATCATTATAAATATATTTTAAGACTAAGGATAGTCTTTCGACTGCAATTTGCAATTCTGTTACAATACAGCAAGCCCCTAAAAGTATGTAAGATGCAATGAAATTGCTGAAGCCCTAGCGAAGCCTTTTTTGGTCTAGGGCCAAAAATCAAGAAAAAAAATATTTGGCAGGCCAAGTAAAAACTTCAAAGTTTAAAAAAAAAAGGTGATATACAAGTTTTAATTTAAATATTTAGTGAGATGAAGGAAATTGCGATTTCATTTTTAAAAGTTCCTTATATTAAAGTTGGAAGTGAGATGTGCTTATTTTAAGGAACAAGGCTAAATTCTTTTCTGTTAGTCTATTTCTGAAGTGATTTTTTCTAAGGTTCATAGTTGAAAACTCTTGTTCACATATATAAGATGAAGCAAACATAGCACTGATTTTCTGGGCATGAAATATTAAATTTTGGAAACTAGCTTTTGGTAATGATTTGTAAAACTTTGGCATATTTAGAAACAACTGCTTCAGATGATTGTTAGATCGTCTGCTCGTTGGATCTTAAAATGCGCAGTCTGCCAAATGTGAAGTACAATTTACCTACATTAGATTCCTCGAGAAAGACAAACTCTAGTTAGAGCCAATCTAAGGCTATTCTATGAAGAACTTCTACTTTCAACATTTTACCAATTGAAGCTGTCTGTGCTAACTATTTACATCAATTTATGTTTTGTAGAACAAAAATAGAGAAAGTAAAAATTTCATCAGTACTTTGTTAAAGAAGGAAAAACAGAAATCATTTGAAACATAGTCTACAAGAAAATGGATGTATATTATTTATATTTGCCACTGATCTGCAAATAAAAATTCTATCTGCGGGCCGGATAAAATCTTCCTGCGGGGCCACAGTTGGCCCGCGGGCCGTAGTTTGCCCATCCCTGCCCTAGATCATGGAAAAAATTTAGAAAGTCAGAGAATACACAGCTCGGGGAAACTTCAACTACGAACAAAACAATACTATTATTAACAGAATTCAATCTTCATGATTAAAATATCTCAGAAATAAATATACAAAAGAGAAACTTACATTTTTCATAAGAAATTTACAAGCTAATTCCTTCAATTTATCAAGTGAAAATTCGTTAAGATTTACAGTGATATTCTCTTTTAAAAGTCCAGTTTGTAATGTAAAAGTCAAGTCACTGGGAATATTCAAAATAGGCAGATCCATCCTATAAAAATTACAGGAGAAATTATTATGCATTAATAATCTATTATTACTAATTAATAATCAATTATTAAATATTAATATCAAGCATAAAGAACTAAATCATTTGTACACAACCAACAATTTACATTCATTTTACAAATAGCATAGTGTGAATATTAGTTTCACCATATTTCAGGCTTTCACACAGTTGTATCTAAATATATACATTCACACTATTATGTGTATGTATATGTTCTGTTGCGCAAAATTTTAATTTATTTAGAAGCTACGATAAAAATTTGGATCAGTTTTGGAACTTTTAGCATCATTTTATTTTGAGTAGTTAAGCCATTTGAGTCATATGTGGTTAAAAGTATCCTAAGTAATTTAATATGAAATTATAGACAAAAGTGCAGTAGCCTAATTTAACAACGCAATTACAAAATTGGAAATAAACTCAATTGTTCAAGATTATTTTAAACATTTAACATTAATTGGCCTGGCCTCTTAAAATAAATATTTAATGCATAAAACTTAATGCATTTGAAGGATCAATCAGTATCATTGTAATTACAACATTCTAAATTTAATGAAACAGTTATAAGATGGAAAAAAATTCTAGATCAAGCAGAGGATTTTGGACAAACATTATTCAATTTTTTAAATATTTGATTCCGCAGTTAATGATGACGTACAATTGAATTCACCAAAATTACTTCCATGAATAATAACTTTCTACATTTATCAAATCAATTAAAAAAACATTAAAAAAAATTTAAATTAGCAGGATTATTTAAGAAACCATGCATTCTATTCAGTCTGTTAAGAAATTTAATTCTGCCATTAATCTACGCGTGGAATTTAATGCAGGTATATGACAAATCTGGATCATTATAATTACAGCATTCTTAATTTCACAGAAACCTTTAGAGAAAAATGACTCACCCAAGCAGAATTATTTCAATCATTAAACATTTATCGAATTCAATTTAGAAAGATATTCAATTCTGCCATTAATGGGTCTATGAAAACGAATTCCTCTAGATGACAAACTCAGCAGTATTAGTTTAGGAGAAACAATTATAGACAGAATACTTATACACTTAATCAAGCAGGATTATTTCAAACATAACTGTAATCATTTATTTTATTCGGTCAATAAACTCAGAAACAAAAGCAATTAAGGGCATTTATAAAAAATGAAAAGCTTACTTAAAATGTAAATAAAACTCGGACAGATGAATTATAGAGATCCCGCAATCAAAAATTTATACATCACTTTCCTCATAACTACCGTGATTCAAATATACTTTTACAAAATTCAAATTTGAAACTCATTAATAAGCCTTCAAATTCTAATAAAATTAAAAGGCAAGCTTGCAACGTCAAACCTCAAAAACACTTGTTTTGTTTGTTATTTGGTGTTCAACAAGTAGACTAATGTAGGAGATCTGGACTTTTAACTTTCACCTCACCAGGAAGATTCAAAAAATTAGTTCACCATTAGCAAACCGGTTTTAGGCCTAAAAGGCAGCGCTTGTGTTGTTTTAGAGATCGTACCGTTTTCACTGCATCCTTCAAAGACATGAATTGGATTAAAACTGCATACAGCTCCGATTTCCATGGAAGAGAAATGAGACTCTGAGTGAAACAGAGAGTGATTTAAACCATGATTATTAGAAATAAACTCAATCTACTTTTTAAAATTTTTTTAATTGTGATTACATTTTTAGCTAACGTTTAACTAATTTTTTTAAAAAGTGGGCTCTAAATGTGGCTTACAGAAGATATTTGATTCAAAAGATTTTTAAAAAAAATGTTTGGTGGCTGAAATTAATTAAAAAATGAGCTGTTGTTGTTGTTAATTTACGTCGCACTAGAGCTGCACAATGGGCTATTGGCGACGGTCTGGGAAACATCCCTGAGGATGATCCGAAGACATGCATCACAATTTTGATCCTCTGCAGAGGGGGTGGCACCTCCGCTTCGGTAGCCCGACGACCTGCACGCAAAGTCGAGCACTTTACGGTAGAACAGTTTAGCGAGGACCAATACCGCACACCCTCGGTTCCTACGCAGGCTGATCCAAGTGGTCACCCACCCGCACACTGACCGTAGCCAGTGATGCTTGACTTCGGTGATCTGTTGGGAACCGTGTCTTAACGATCAGTCCACTGCGGGACTAAAAAATGAGCAACCCAGTATTATTATGAGTGTTAAAATGTTATTTTTACAATATAGTTTTAAGTTTGCAATTTTTTTTGTACTTACTAAATATATTTAAAATTCCATCAGGGAAATAATTTCGTAGGTTGTTAAGAAATGAGAATTAAGCATAGAAGCAATATTCTTGCTGTCCAGCAGTGGACTGATCGTTAAGACTAGACTCCCAGCAGATCACTGAAGTCAAGCATCACTGGCTGCGGTCAGTGTACGGGTGGGTGACCACTTGGATCAGTCTGCGTAGGGACCGAGGGTGTGCGGTATTGGTCCTCGTTAAACTGTTCTACCGTAAAGTGCTCAACTTCCCGTGCAGGTCGTCAGGCTACCGAACCGGAGGTGCCATCCCCTCTGAAGAGGATCGAAATTGTGATGGCATGTCTTCGGATCATCCTCAGGGATGTTTCCCAGACCGTCGCCAATGACCCATTGTGCAGCTCTAGTGCGACGTAAATGAACAACAACAACAATATTCTTGCTAAATAAATATTCCATTTTTCGGCGGGCTTGATTTCTAAATCTTTAAAATTTGAAGGTATAAGAGCCGCAATCTAGAAAACAAGGGCTAAATAGTTTTGATAAGAAAATGATTGGAAGTTATTTCTCCTTTTGACTTTTTTTTTGCGTCTTTAGCCGGTATGTCTCTAAAACTATTTAACCTGTACTTTTGAAACTCGGTCAGATATATAGTAAAATAATATGTTTCCATATAAAAGGAATATATTATTTTCTTAGCACCTGAGCATGCGAGGGTTGCAATCTAAAGATGACATCGCTTAAGATGAAGGTTTTTCCTTCAACGTTTTTACGGTTAGGAGAGAGTTGGGTGTCGGGAGAAATAGACGTCTGGTCATTCCGGACATTGACCGGATTAAAAAATCTTCTATTATCTCGATTAAAGATGATACCAGCTTTTGCTGTGCGATGGCAATTCTTTTAGGGAAAACTGTCATTGAAAGAGATCCGGATTTGCTAACTTTAAGAAAACAGCGATGTAATCTGTTGGAGAGACGAGCAATGGCATTGCATGGAGCGGTTCAGATGCCTGAAAGAGGAAATCTTTATTTTCGAAAGGCACCTTGATCTGCAAGTTATTGTGATCAGCAGCGAAAAGATGAACCAGGTAATATTTTTCATCGTTTTTATCTATTTAATTGATAATGAATTTTGCTAAATATATCTGATAAAATCCCAAAAAAGACATTTACGGATCTAGTCACTTTTGTGAATCTTGTTTGAAGCCATTTCAAAATGTTGAGGTTCCCTGGTGTGAATTTTTATACCACGTCTGCCGAAGAAGTAATTGTGCGAAAGAACAAGAGGGGATCAGGTGTACCGAATCAACACCTCCTAGAAGTAGGAAGGCCTCAGCACGGATCAATTTAGTAGTCCGATGTGACGAAGTTAACTGCGCAGTAGATGAAAAATAAGAAAGATGTCATTACGTTCGGGGTACTAAGCTGCGCAGTGGTTGAAAATACGAAATATGTCATTACGTTTGGACTACTAAAGGATATTTATGGTAACCCGTGCTGAGGCCTGCTCTTTTCTAGGAGGTGTTGACCGAATGCGACAGACTTTACAGCTTATCATAATGCACATATAGAAAAGGGGATGTGTGCTTCGGTACTGTATTTTATTTTATATAATTTTTAGCATTAATTGATTTTTTTTAGTTATTTATTTCTTAAAAATTAATGGTCCCGCCAGTGGATTGATCGTTAAGACACGGCTCCCAGCAGATCACCGAAGTCAAGCATCACTGGCTACGGTCAGTGTTCCCACGCGTCCACGTCGTCGGGCCACCGAAGCGGGGGTGCCATCCCCTCTGCAGAGGATCAAAATTGATATGGCATGTATTCGGATCATCCTCAGGGATGTTTCCCAGACCGTCACCAATAGACCATTGTGCATCTCTAGTGAGATGTAAATGAACTACAACAACAACAAAAATTAATATTTTACTAATGTAATGTAATCAGATGTTTTACAGTTTTTTATTTTTTATTTATTAGTGTCGGATGTGCTTGAAGGAAAAAAATGTCCTAAAGAACAGCATAAGTGAGGAGAAAGTAGGTGCAAGGCGTGCAAAAAATATCCCCCTCCCGATCATTTCTGTTCTCTTAATAAAGTAGAAGCTAAGAAGCCTAACGATAAGATGATGTTCGTCGATTTTGAAACGACCACTGGAGAGTACATAGTAAATTGTGCAATATAGTAATGGAGAGACTTGAAGAAAACACTTTGACTGATTTTTGCCATTTTGTGTTCAATCCTATTCATAAAGATTACACATTGGTTGCACACAATGTGAAGGGGTTTGGTGACCAGTTTGTTTTAAGATGGTTGCTGGTTATCAGCCTGAGGTGATTCCCCAAGGATCTAAAATATTGCAGATTTCGTTGACAGCATTGAACATCCGTTGCATTGATTCCTACAGTTTCTTTCTAATGGCTCCATCGAAACTGCCAAAGACTTGTGGGGATAGTAGTTATAGACAATGTCAACTTTCATCTACGAAAAGGTACCCCGGCATAGAATCGAGTTAACATGTCTTACATACTAGTGAATTGGAATTATACTTTTGAAGTGGTGGATACACTACAGTACTCCCCCACCAGAATTATATCTGTGATAGAATTCGATGAACTGATACCACTTGTTGATTCATTGCTGTTTTGTGAGAAGCCGGGAGAGCTGTATTAAGATCACCGTACTTTCTGATAATAGTAAGAGCTGTATTAAGTTCGTGGTTGCCATTAGCAGTCGAGTGTATCCAGACCGACGTTGTGCGTCATAGAGACTGAGTAGCAACAGCTTGAGGAGGTGGATACTGAGGCAGTCCCAAGTAGCAGGTTAACTATTCAATGTGGATCATTCATTGAAGTAGGCGTGTTCAAATCGAAGTGGGAGTTTCTGTCAAGGTAGGCGTTATATCCGGGTCACCAATGTGGGGAAGGGCTTCTTTCCGCTTCTCTTTAACACTGAAGAAAACAACATTTATGAAAGTGTAATGCCTCGCCAATCATTTTACAGCCCAGAAATGATGTCTAATGAAACACGCCAGATCGTCCTGTAATCGTAATAGATTCCGTTAAATTATCTAGAAATAACACTTATCTAGATTCAGCAGTTGAAAAAAATTATTTGTGGGAATTTGCATTTTTATAAGGTAGATGTTTCAGGAGATTGAATTCTTAAAGTTAAGAAAATGCGAATTCAAATAATTAGTCAGCTGACATTAAAAATACTTTTATTTTAAACAAAAATTTCATTTTTTTTTACAAACCAATAAAATTATTTTAAATATTGGTTCGATCTCCCTGTTGAAGCTTCGAAGTATTGGAAGCTAAAAGTAAAAAATATGAATTAATAAGAAAATCTAATTTACAATAATAACGGCAGGTTTTAAAATATTAGAATCATATTATCTTCTACAGATCTTATTAAACAAAATAAATTATTTCTTTTTTCACGATTTTAATTAACTGGTAGAAATTAATATTCTTTTCCAGTTAAATGGCATACCATTTTTGTCATTTCTATTCAATCCTCGTAACTAAAAGCATTTAAAGATGTGACAGGTACCACAGTCTAAAAATAAAATACTCTGAAAAAATACTACCATTAACAACCTTTACAGAAATTCAAACAGATAATTCTGATCGTATTAGGAAATAGTAGCACTTTTTTATTTTCCCATAATCAGGGGTGAAAGCGAGACGGAAAAGAGGAAAGGCTGGTAGTAAAACCATTTCAGTCATAGCTAGTTTTGGGGAGGAGTTTACTTACTCTTTTTTTAAATTTTTCAACAATATCTACTTCATCTTGGAAAAGAAGCAGTTTTATATATATGCCAGAATTATAAAAGAAATCTTGATAGTTACAGATATTTCATTTTTTTCGAAAAAAATGCTGGAATGAAATGTTTTACGTACCAGGTTTTTCTCTTTTCCGTCTTGCTATATAAGGGCTTTCACCCATGCCCATAATTGAGACTACATATTTCATTATGGTACTAATAAGTTTCAAAATTATGTTTTCTTTTTTTTTTTCCATACAAATCTTTACACAACCTTAGTCTATATTTTCGAACTTCTTGTCAGATGTCATAAAACTAGTTTTTAATTCAATTTTTCCCGCTTCTCTGAAAAGGGCTTCTGTTATTGTCAAACACATCAGAGTTTCGCGAAATTTTTTTTAAAAGTTAGGTACCAATTTTTATGCATTTTTTACACCGAGTCGAATCCCAGAAAGCATGTAACCTTACAGCAACCTTGTGTTGGAATTTTCCTTTTATTGTCACGAAAATGTTTGTACTAAAAACCTTTTTTCAATAAAGCAAAAATATTGAAGTTTCAAATTTTTCATCCTAAAAGGATTTTTTAAAAAGTATTGTCACTTAGAATAAAATGGTCACTTGGGTTCATATTGACGTTTCGGCTGACGTTACACTAGCGATAGGATCAAATTAAATTGTCCATTAAAATTTCAAGACAAGGTGGATTTTAGCTGAGCATACAAGATTACGAAAAGAAACCTTATAATTACCTATTATTTAACTCAATTATTTTCACCTTGCTTTATGAAAGGATGTTTTCACGCTTGAAAACCCTAAGTCAACCTCGATTTAAGGTTTTTATGTTGTTTTCCAAGGTTTTGGATTGGGGTAATGTGCGTAGAATAGAGCAGATTGTCACAGATCTCGTTTTAAGGTTAGAAGGTTCACACGTAAACCACGTAACAAACTTCTTTAGGCTTACTTTAAGAGGTTTTTGCTGAGTTAAAATAAACCTTATTTTGCTATCTGGTATAAAACTAACCACAAGCTGATAGGATTATGTGTTTTAAAGTAGTTTACAATTTTATGAGAGGAAAATGTCTCAGAGAAAATGATTTGAAATAATGCTTTTAAAAGAAGCTGAGTAAAATATTAGTATTTCGTAAGTAACTTATAATACCGAGCAGATTAAAACTAGTTGTTTAGTTGCTACAATCATTTGTTTAAATATAAAAAATGCATGTAACTTTAAAACAATAAATTCTTCTATTTGCAACTGATTTTATTCGATTCAGCATTAAAATTTCATAATACTGACATATTTCTAAACAATTTAAGGTTTCCAAAATTTGTTAATTTTTCAAGTAGTGAACCATAAGCAGCAGCAAAAAATTCTCATAACCTTGAAACAAATTAGGATAACAACATGATATCAGATTTTATTTGATTCTGCTTAGTATTCTAATAAGTAATAACTATCTGCTTAGTAAATAATTAACATGTAAATTGCGAAAAATAACAGTTCTGTAATCAAGCATGAAAAAGTGAACTAGTACAGTTATTAGTATTCAATTATCAAACACCAGGCAAACTATTGTTATCAACAATTACATAAATTCTGTAGTTTATTATGAGAAATTTTTTTTCTTCTTTTTGGTGTAAATTCTGAATTAGTCTGAAAATTCTGAATTTCCCAAGGGAAGGCTAAGCAGTAGCTTGTTAGCAACTTCTTCAGGTTGCTGCGCATGTTTTAGCCCTGTGCGCATGTGCTATATACAGCCTAGACTCTAGGTCATCTCAACAATATCAGGGTACTACTAGTGGATAAGCTCTTTAACTTTAAACTTTTAAACTGTCGAAACATACTTATAGGTTCACAAAAATGATTTTTATATTTAATTGATCTGATAAAATTATTTTTTAGTATTGCAGACTAGACAAATTTGTTTCATACAATAACTGATGTCAGTGAACTTAAATGTACAAATTATTTCATCAGCAGACACTTTAATCTTCAGATTATATTATTTTAGTCTTTTCAAAAATGAAGTAAAAATTCTTCCTTAATTATTTTTGCAGAGTGGTTTTTCAACCTGGACGCACTTGAAAACACCTATCTTTAAGCACACTCGTTTTTTTTATTACATTTAACCAGTTCAAACTGCATCATTACCAATATTTAATTTTTATTTTTTATACAATTAATAAATCAATTTTTTCCTTTAAATTTCCAACCGATTCTTTTATAAGTACAAATTGCGAACTAAACAAACAAAAAAGCATGAAATAAAAGATATTTCAACTGTCTGATTTCTAGAAACAAAACTTAAAATAGAAACATTAAAATGACAATATTTATTATGCCTTTTATTTAAAAAAAATAACAATTTTACTGAATTGTAATACATTACTTTATAATCTATAAAACAAACTATGTAACGCATGCAAACTCATTATACACATTGCATTATTTATTCAGATTGTAATTTCTTCAGGTTTGTTAAAATATATCAATGAATATATAGCATCAAAATAAATACTTATCATCTTATCAAGATGCACAGTGAGCAAAAAAAAAAAGAAAAGAGAAACTACATTGAATAATTCTTGATCTAATCATTGGGTTTTCATGTTCTAGGACTCACTCCTTATGGTTCGAGGGGTTGACCTTAAATATGCTAATTAATAAGTGTAAACGATATTTTAAGTTACGAAATCAGGTACAAAAACGTATTTTCTACGAATAAACGTAACCTTTTTTGTTGTTGATGGATTTAGATTTCTAACCCTTAAATATAACAGGTAGCAGCAATCTGGAAATTATGGTCCCAATAGTTTGGTCAGGCGAGTGCTCCAAAGTTTAGACCCCTTAACTTTAATTTTACTTTTGTGTATTTCGTTATATCTCGAGAACTTTTTAATAGAATTGGAAAATTTTTGAGCACAATTATAAAATTCGTTTATCCGAAGATAATTCCATGCAAAAAAATAACCTTTATTAAATATTTATTGTTTTTACTATTTTATTTAATAACAGTAAAAAAAAATGGGAATTGTAAGATATACAATTCTCTGCATCATTTTAAAGAAATTAATTTTACAAAGCAAAATACAAAATTTGAGCAAAATCGGTCTAATAGTTCCTGAGAAATTGAATTTTAAATATTTGAATTCTTTGGAACTATTCAACAGATTTTGCTCAAATTTTATATTTTGTCATCTAAAATTGTATTCTTTAAAATGATGTATAATTGTACACCTTACAATTCAAATCTTTTTTTACTATTAATAAATAAAATAATAAATATCCTATAAAGGTTATTTTTTGCATGAATTATCTTTGAATAAATTAATTTTATAATTGTTTGCAAAAATTTTTCAATTCTATTAAAATGATCGCGAGATATAACGTATAAGTTAACTTGGGAACCGTAATGTCCAGATTGCGGCAACTCCCAATATTTTGGGGGTCAGAAATCTGAATTTGTAGTAAAAAAGATATGTTTATTCAGAGAAAGTACGTTTTTGTGTCTCATTTCGTTTCTTAAAATATCGTACCCAGTTATCAAAAAGAAATTATCTAACATTATAAGGATATAATATAATACTTGCGTGCTAGAAAACGTTAGACTCTTGAATCTTATCTTCTAACATCTAGAACTAACATTATATAAGATTAAATAGTATTCGATCTTTAATAGTATTCGATTAAATAGTATTCGATCTAACTTTCATTACTTTTGTGACTCATTATATCTTTTCATTTACTTCTCGTATGCAATTATATGTTTGTGCAAATTTAATTAGGATAAAACATAATATTTATTGACAGATTTGAAATTAAAATGTTATGTAAATTTTTTGCTAAAATTGATGGTTTAGTACATAACACCTTTAAATAATTATCGAATTGATGAAAATTTCTGATGTGCTCATATAGAGTTATTTTTAAATTATTGGCAATTTTCACAATATTAGATGCTTTTCAGGCTTCATTCCCTGGAAAAATTTCTACGCTGTGTTTGGGTTTTGCTTCAGGTGTTTTGTTAAATAAAATTTTAGATACTAAAAGTTGCGTAAGCATTTTTTCATTAAATTTCAGTGAAAAAAAGAAGTGGAAGAAAATATTTGTATGTTTGTTGAAGTGAGTAAGCAGAATATTTTTACATTTCGTTCTTCATTGTGTCAATTATTACAAAAAATGAGAACTTAAAAATTGTAAAATTTTATTTTAGGATTTTAAGGGAAAAAAATTAAAGTTAAATTTTCACTCAATTCAAATGTAATTATAACTTTATAATTATATAGTGTGGTTTTTATTATGTAATTTCAGAATATAAATAATGAATGATATTTGTGAAATTACAAATGGCCTAAGTTACGACTTTTATAAAACATGTTTTACAAACTAACAAATTCAATTAAGATTTTGATAAATTAGGCAAATTTCCAGAAAAAATTAAAAATGCAGTTTAAAATTAAAGACATAAAAATTATTAAAGATATAAAATTCATCAGAAACCCATTGTATAAAGAAAAGAAAAAAATATCAATAAAAGTTGCGATATAGTTTAATTAAATTTGAAATATTAAAAAAAATCAGCTGAGCATAATATACATACTTTGTAGTAAGAGAGAGGAAAATGGATGGTAGCAGAATTCGCTAATATATATATGTATATTTTTTTGGTAATTCTGCATTGCTAAGTAAATAATACGTGGAATGACATTATAAAACTATTGTTCTATGTTTTACTGCTTCACAGCAATTTAGAAAATTAAGTAAAATTATATCACCGAATTATTCTACTACTATCCAAATCTTTCTCTTGCTTACTCCAAAAATAAAAAGTAACGCAAAATAATATCAGAAAATACAAAATCTAATATTATATAGCATCAAAACTAATGCGAAATAATATTACAGCGATCGCTAGATAATATTAGTTTGCATAGAATCTAATATCATATAATGCAGAGAAAACAGCGACCTTCTGTATCTTTCTAATATTAGAAGTTGTGCAAGATTAATTTAGATTTTCTGATGTGACCTAATATTAGGTGCTACTTGGGTTATTAATTAGCATATTTGAGGTTACCGCCTCAAGACATTAAAATTGACTTCTAGAATGTGAAGATCCGATCATTAGATCAAAAATTATTCATGGTGGTCCATTTTCTTTCTATTTTTATTTAAAAATAAACATCACGATGTATGATGTTTTTAGAAAAAGTAGGCAGAAAAAAAAATCACTTAAACGTTTTTTCGATACATTAAAAGCTTACTTAAAAGTTTTTTCAATATATTAAAAGAGCAGAACAAAACGTCCCATTTCATTTAAGATTAATATTTCAATTTCCATCTGCTCTGCTATATCCCTTACAAAAATATGTAAATTTGAAGGTGAAGTTCTAAGGTTTCAGCGAATGAAGTTCTTAATCAGGTCATACTTTTGAGCTACTTTTGTAAAATATCATGACTCTTTTTTTTGTTCAGTGGTTTCTAACGAAATGACGTAACAATTTATAATTTCAATATTTTATTAGACATAGGAAAAACAATTCAGATGTTATTTCGTTGGTGTACAGACATTTTTAAAATGCGTGAGCATCTTTAGAATCGACACAAATAGTTCACCGTTACACAAAATATCGGAAAATTAAAACATTTCTATTCTATATTGGAATTGTATGTTGTGGGGTGGCACTTGACCGGTAAAATATGTGTCCAGATATCGATGAGATGACGACTGAACGACATGCACTTACTGTCGTTTGAAGACTCTTGTGGAAACAACACTGCCAACTTCACATGTCTGTAAAAAAATGACAAGCGTAATTTTAGACTATGTACAAATTTAGAACAGGCCGAGTTCAAAATACCAAATTTACTAACTTAAAACAAGCAGTACTTTATGCTAATTTTACGAACTAAAAATCAGCAGTTTTATTTCTTATTTACTAGCTTAGAACAAATATAGTTTAAACTTAATACAAACAGGTTTACTCCAAGTTATAATGATCAAATTTCTAACAGTTTTAAAACAAACTTACCTAATATAGCAAAGAAAAATTTCAATTCAAAACTTATAACTGATCAAGTACGAGAGCAGATGAACAGATTTGATATAGAATTTAAAACAAGGAGAATTTGTCG
The DNA here is from genome assembly GCF_043381705.1 of Parasteatoda tepidariorum. Taxonomy (NCBI): domain Eukaryota; kingdom Metazoa; phylum Arthropoda; class Arachnida; order Araneae; family Theridiidae; genus Parasteatoda; species Parasteatoda tepidariorum. The sequence goes on from NC_092205.1 coordinate 99,270,810, forward strand.
TCATTCCAGATAAAATGTGCAAATTTTGCCTCGAGCTGTATGACAGCACAAATCTCAAAGGCTGAAGTGTCATAACAAAGTTTAAATTTAAACCTGGTGTAAGCCGCAAAGTTAGCTGCATAGGTGACCACAACGCTCGAATATGCTACCTAGCCCTTCCGCGACGCAAAGCGCGAAAGCGCGCTTACCGCTGAGGCCGGCAGTCTCTCTAGCGTGTGTCTCCCCAGGGCCGGAGGGTTTTTTGATGTTAAGCCTAATTCCATGAAATTACCGAAATATCAGCGCGTTGTTTAATATTATTCTGTAGAGTATTTAAGTGACATATGCTTTATATATATTTCAATGGATACTTTATTTACTTAAGTTATTTCTTGTTTAAATGTAATATAAATATTAATAAGTTTAAATATTTTGCATAATTTCCTCTATTTCCAGCTCAGTTAAAAATTTTCGACGCTTCGACATTCTAACGGTAAAAAGAAAAAAAATTCAAGCCTACAAGATCTAATTATCTACTAAAAACTAATCCGAAAATCGAAAGTAGCGAGAGATAAAAAAAACTCCCTTACTTACTGTAAATAAATATCACGTGCTAATTTAAAGAGCCCTCATAAAACATTCCCCCCCTCCACTCCTTCCCCTAAAAACCACGTGAATGTACTTTCATCTTGAGTAGAAGGTCAAATCTACATGTATCTGAAACCATATGGACATACAATGCCATCTTTTGGAAGAAATTTCATTTTTTAAAACGTTCCGAAACGCTGGCACAAATAAGTGACGGTCGGGGGTGAACGAGAAAACTCTCTGACACGCGGGTGTGTCGGCCGGGAAGTGAGCGCGTTTCTTGCTGTCACATATATGTGACAGTCGGCTCGAAAGGGCTAGGGAGAAGACGGGTTCCATGCCTTAGGCCCTTCCCTCTCCTCTTTTCAGTTGTATAGGAATGTAACTACTACTTCCTTTGTTTAATATTTTTCGTTTTTAATTAATAAATATATATTTTTAAATTCCCATGGTGCTTTCTTTTAGAACTATGAATGTAGTTTTCAGTTCCATATAGTTACCCGTTTTAAAAGATTTTAATCTATATGAAACTCAAGACAGAATCAACGTATTTCTTTCGATGACTCTCCACACGTTAATGAAGAAAGCATGCGAAGTGTTGCCATAGGTAAGGCTCCTATACCATCAGTCTAATTCAGGGGCTCTAGCCATAGGTAGTGAGTTTTGCTCTACGTCGCCTGTAGCCCATTTCGATAGCCAATTGCAAAAACGAAGTTTAAGGAAAGACCCATTTCTAAAGATCTAGTTCAGCCTTGTCTAAGTTAAACCTACTCTGAGGTATGTTTAAGCCAGGCAGACGAGTTCTAAACTTCCATCTTCTGTTTACAATCGAAGAACGCTTATCTCGCCTTCGTAGATGTTTTGTTCTGTATTGTTATAGCAGTTTCAAATTATACATACGTTCGTATTAATGAGAAATTATAATATAATTTTGAGTAGTGAACATCGTATGCCTTCCCCCCCTGTATTTTACTATTACACATTAACTTACTGATAAGCTTGCATATTTTGAACTTTTTGTTTTTATATTGTTATTTCACTTAATTTTAAATTCTTCTCTTAGTTCTAAATAACCGTCAGTACTTTTCGTTTGCTGCGAAGACGAAAATGGCATTATATATTTGAAATGAAAAATGTTAAAAGTAATCATAAAATATGTTTTCCATTTTTTCTTCTTAATTATCCTTTTGTGTTTGGATTCGTTTGGCGAGGGTATTTGGCGGTAGCTTCCTCCTACGTTACAATTAAGACAATAACTGTTATATTCAGTACATTATATTTAATTAATAAACGAAGGTCAAGGGGGTGGGAAATGGTGCATGTCCATTAAAGCTGATTCCGAGAAGGGGAAAAATAAAATTTAAGGCTCTAGAATTTTTATTAGCAAGCATAAGATTGTAATCCGAAAAATTTACTATGCACCATCATCACAAGCATTTGCTTAATTCGCTTTGAAATTTCAAATCAAAATTTACAATTTTCAAAGCTGAAAAAAAATAATAATTTGAAAATCAGGTTGGACAAGAACTGTTTTTTCCTCATAATCCCTCCCCAACCAATACTGCTTCACTAGTTTCATCCCGTACTTTCTTCACAATACTTTTTATTGTTTGTCGTCTATTTCCCAAGCACGGCCCATCTTTACTGAGTAATAACTCGCTGCGAGAACCGATTTCCCCCATTATTGATTTGTGAATACTTAGAATCCTCAAACTACAAGATGACGATCTAGAGCCGCGATGGTTCAGGGGATAGAGAGTTCACCTTTCAATGAGGTGAACCGGGTTCGACCCCGGCGATGGCTGGTCGATACGAATTCCGCATCCGGCTTGCACCTACCACAGTGCTGACGTGAAATATCCTCAGTGGTAGACGGATCATGGGTTAGAGTCAACACCTCCTAGAAAAGAGCAGGCTTCAGCACCGTAATGAGATATTTCGTATTTCAACCACTGCGCAGCTTAGTACCCCGAACGTAATGACATCTTTCTTATTTTTCATCTACTGTGCAGTTAACTTCGTCACATCGGACTACTAAATTGATCCGTGCTGAGGCCTTCCTTCTTCTAGGAGGTGTTGTTAGATACCCCTTGCTGTCAGGCTAACCGTGGGAGGTTATCGTGATCTTCCTCTCCATGTAACGTAAATGCGGGTTAGTTCCGTCAAAAAGTCCTCCCCGAAGGCAAATTTCTCCCAATACTTGATCCAGGAGTTCCCTTGTCCTCTGGATTGGGCTCAAAATTACAAGGCTACGGAATTGAAAATCAGCAGTCGCAAACGCAAAAATTGGGTCGGCTGTTCAACGTAGATAATAAAAAAATGACGATCTAATCACATTTAATTCTAAATGTCAAATGCTAAAAAAATGATTAAAAATAGGTACTTATCGGTTATAGGACCCATGAAGCCAAGCTCACCAACACATAAGCAACGACAGATTCTGACTAACACAAGTGACTGGCTACCGATAATACACATAGGTACATCACATCTAACAATATTGTGATAACTTTTGATAGTTACGACTATCGAATATGACAATAATATTGTAGTAATTATTAATACAGTGATAAAGTTTTTGGGGTAATGCAAAAGAGAAAAAAAATACATAAATTAGCTAAATATGAAAAATATCTATATTTTTTGACAATACATTATGATATTAAAATTTGTACTTATCAGTTATGGGAATCAGAGTACAACTCGAAAAAAAAACTAGTTTCTTTAACTGATGATGAAAGACATAACTTACGACTGTCATGGTATCTCCAGAAAATTCGCTGACTTTTTTTACTATTTTATCCCCATGCTTAATTTGGATAAGTTTGTTTCCTTCACGTGTAACCACCGTCTGTAAGAAAAACATTCTTTAGTGAGGCAAGGGAAGAATTAAGCTAACAATTATTTCAAATAATTTTGAAAAGTCTTATTTCCTCGTGTTCACATCATCACTTATTCTTTTCGTGACAATTAACCCTTTCAGGACATTGATCACATATACGTATTATCCCTTCACGACCAACAGTATTACATATGAAACAAGCCTCTCTGACGTCAGCGGCCAGAAACATGATCTCATTTTGGTACACTGGNATATGTAGTGTGTATTATTACCTATGTCTACCAACTATAAATTTATCTTGAAAAAATAAATGGTGCCCGCCATTGGACCGATATTCTGGTATTTGCTCTTAGGTACAAAAAGGTTGGGGACCACTGCATTAAGGAGATACTGTTTGACGTATTAAGGGAATGACCAAGCACTCTTGCATACCGTTTGACACAAAAGGGGAATAACCAGGTACTGTTACATACTGTTTGACACATTAAGAGAATAAGCAGGATCATCTGATGGAAGCAGCAAGGGAAAAACCATTGGTTCAGTTTGGTTTATAATTACCCTCAAAATGGTGTTTGGATGACAAAAATTTGGTTTTACGAACTTAGTTCCCGTTATTATTGGGGTAAAATTCAAACCTAACCGTTGCATTCATCTACATTTTTGATTATTAAAATTCCTGCTCAATTGTTTGTAATTCAAAGTGTTTTCAATTTATCACAGAAAAAGAAAGAAAAAAATGGTTGTAAAACTTATTCTAACCTTGGCTGTGTCACCATTGAATCTCTTTTCTTCAAACTCCTGGCCAAGCTTGAATTTAATTTCCTTGTTTTTGTAGAAAATGGTGTTGATAGAGTATTCATCCCCCTCGACCTTGATCTCCACAAGTGTGGGTGCTGATTCGGCCAGCTTGCGATCCTCAAGGTCAAGGCCTGCAGATATATAATTTGTGATTATCACAATATCAAGTTTAAGAAGTATTACAATCAGGGCCCGACTTAGCCTAATTGGGACCCGGGGCAAAAACTTCTCTACTTCACTACTTCAGTAATGAAGAACCGAACTTCAGGGAGATATTTAAATTTTCCACCTCATTATTAATAACGCGAAAATTGACTAAAATAGCTTCCTCCCCCTCAAATGGTCAGACGAAATATCGTTCTGTCCATTATATTGATTTTCTAGCAATTATATGTCCATCATGCCGGAAACAGTTTTCTGATTGTTAACTTTGTCATCTAGCTGCGAAAACTTCATATGCTTGTTGACATTAGGGTAGAATTCAGCTGAATTTAAGGAATTACGATGGCTCAATTAGGCCAATCGGAAACCTGTATTTTTGTAAATATATCACATTTTGCGATATGTAGAAATACAGAATTTTGATTGGCCAAATTTGTCCATCGTAATTGCGAAAATTTAGCTGAATTCCGCCCAAGAAAGCCATTGATTTACGAAATATAGATTGTGTTAATTTCATACGATAGATTAATGAAGAAGCTAACATAAAACTGACAGATTTTACACTGCAATGTTATTTTGTTTAAAAAAACTTCATTAAAGTAGGAAACGCAAAATAAATTTTCTATTAAATTTGGAGGCCCCCTCTGATGTGGGGGTCCGGGGCAACTGCCCTGTATGCTCCTATCTTAGTCAGACTCTGATTACAATATTGTTCAACTTACCATTTAAATGCTCTGAACACAATTATGGTTTCTAACGGTATTAAATAGAACTACTAGAATAAACTTATATATTCCTTTTCTTTGTACTAAACATTTTTTATTTAGAATTAGCAGAAAATTTTCTATAATATTTGTTTATTATAAGTAATTTTTTTTTTAAATAAAGAGATTTCAATGATTTTTTTCAAGAAGCATTTATGAAATTGTTCAGTTAATTTATGATAAAAAAATGTCCTATAATTAGAGTTATGTTAATTTTTATTTTAGGGGTGTTCATTTTCAATTACAATATCAGCTTACGACCTTGTGACCATTATATTGGACATCAGTTTGAAATTTCTAAAACTTGCATTGAAAATGAATCGGTAAAAACTAACTATCGCAAAATATTACTCATCAAATTTTAAAATATTTTTCAGTTGGGAAAAGTTATTTTTTGAAAAACAATTTTTGTTTATGAGAATTAGTCACGTATAAGAAGGAATTTTCTATGTAAAAATAATTTTTACTTGCATTAATCATTTGCAATAATATTATCTGTAAAATCGGAAAACATTGCACTTTTTTGTTTGTATTTATATGAGTGAAATAATAAATATGTTCCAAGTATCAAAGTGAGACTCTTTACTTATCTTCATTGAAGAAATTAAAAATTTAACAAGAAAATACTCTTTCAGCCCCCAAAAATGAACTCTCATTATCGAATGAATAAACCCCAATTTACGTTATTTTTTGTATTAATTAACTTATATTCAAATAAAATTCATAATAATTCTTGAATAGTTCCTGGGTGTACCTCGAAAAACATAAGTTATTGAATATTAAAGAAAAATAATAGGAAAATGGATAGCATGTTTGGCTTATTGAAATATTTCAAGTGAACTGAAACTTCCAATTAATAGTTTTGAAAAGTATGTATAATATATAGAAATTTTACAATAACTAAAAATATTTTTTAAAAATAAATTTTAATTTATTTCCGAATTACTTGTCATTTAAAAAAAGTATAAATTTTTGGAGTATAAGGAATGAAATAAAAAAAAGTATAAAAACTAAAGAAGTATAGTAGAAAAAGTATAAATGAAAAACGAAATTAAAAATTAAGAAATAAAAATTACCAATTTCCGTCAAAAATTCTCCAAAATTTTCACTGGAGACCAACTTGTAGGTTCCTTGGATATCAGCCATTTTGGAAATTAGAATTATCGTTTGACAAAAGTTTCAAATAAAAACTTAGTTTAGCAATGAGATGGTGAAATGAACATTTTCACGAAGACTTTATCTTTAAAGATCCTAACCATAAACAGAACCTGCATCAGGAAGATATGAATTAAGCAACTGGTTTTTGAAAGCGTACTACTTGCGGAACTTGCGAAAACAATTTTTAGCACTGTAATAACATTTTAACAAAAAAAAATTATAATAATAATTTAGGTATCTGAGTAAATACATTTCAGCATTAAATTATTTCAAATGTCAGTGATTCAGCACTAAATTATTTCAAATATTAGTGATTCAGCATTAAATTATTTCAAATGACAGGGAAGAATTTAAATGTGATTTGAGCTATTTTCATCTGCAAATTTTTTGAAGAGAAATGTGTTTTATTTATTTGTTTACTTTTAAGAAATGTTCTTATATCGATATCAGAAATGCTCTACTAGTAAATAGTCATTAAGAAGTGTGTTCCAAATCGTTTGCAAAAATTTCTGCCAGAAAATCATGTGTTCAAAAATCAGGGACTAATATGGGAGATAAGGACATATCACTTTTCCCGAAGGAATGGGGTTGAAAAGCAACACGCTAATGACAGCCCGGTTTTATGCACAAAAAGTGGCACTCCCATCCTTAATTATATTTATTTCTTTACATCCCCGCCTTACCTAAGCATTTGCGCGTAATCAATGTTGATTATTAAAAAGCAATTTAATTTAAACTAGGAGGCTCCGCCCCCTGCTCGCTAACGCTCGCCAACCTCCGAGAATTGCTACGCAATCCTATGTGGTTCACGCCGTGAACCATGGCTCGCTGCGCTCGCTCGCCAATGAACACAATGTTCTAGCACAAAGACATAATATATTATCATCAAAGACATAGTATTTTATCATCAAAGACATAGTATTGTACTTATGTAGAAGAATTCTACCAATGTTCTTATTGGCTTTTAAAAAAGTATATTAGCTATTTAGATTGTACATGGTGAAAAAATCAAAACATTAGCTAAATAAGAAACATATTAGCAAAATAAATTATCAAATATTGCTTCACTAATATTCTGCATTTTAAAGCGTGAAAATTCAATGCATAAATAAACGCGAAATATAAAAAAATTCAATGCATTCAATACAAACACTTAAACGTTTTTTAGACGTTTAGGTAGCTCCCAGTAGAAAAATATCAATTCAACATCGGCCTTTTAAAGCATTCTCACTAATTCCTTATTGGGTATACTATAGCCTACGTCACAGGTTGTGTTATTCCTACTAAATTTAACCCATCATCGGTTTTATTGATACATACATACGTACGTATTAGCGTTTTATATAATATAGATAGATTCTAAAATTTTTTTATTTCTGAAAACCAGTATATTATTGTGCTTAAAGACTCGTAGTTTATTGAAGTTTTTAAACCAGAGATCATTCAGATTAGAGTGATTCTTATTCAATACAGGCACTCTATTACGGGCAATTATAAACTTAAATTTCGGTTTTGTTTAGTTTCGGTTTTCCGAACATGAGTTAATTAGAACCAAAAGAAGGATATTTACTAATTCAATTCTAGTTACTAGTTTGAAGCGACTGGTTCTATTATAACTGAAGTATAAAGGCTTATTTTAGCATTTTTTTTAAATTTAAATATATGATTTAACAGAACGAATTCAAAACTATACCTCTTTGAATTTTATTAGTTTATTATTATTATTTTAAAATAGTTATAATTAAAAATGCTTTATATAGATATGACACATTTATTAAAAAATAAATAAGCAATGCAACCGTAAATTTGTTAAATTATCTCATGAGAATTAAAAAGAAAATTTATTTTCATCAAAACAAAATTATTATTCCTATTATTATGAATTTGATTGTATAGAACAGTATCTATCGATTTCCGATCTTTATAAATGCCTTTGCACAAATAATTATTTGAATTATTATATATTAAATAAATCTGGTAATGATTATATATATATGTATTAAAGATCCGGGAAACAAAATAAAGAAAATATATAATCTCTTCATCAGCTCACACGATAATACCCGCAAAAAGGAGTGCTTTCACATATTGCATCAATACAGCCAAAGCAAAATATATCAAAACAATAGGGTGAGGAGCACTTAAAAAACTTGAAACGAAAATAGAACACATTAAGTAAAAAATATATGCAAAAAAAAACAACATATCAAGCATATATATATGTGTGTGTGTGTGGATCAATATTAAGCCCAACAATTCGAAACAGGCTTCGTGAGGGTGTGTATTCTCTTTCTAAGATCCCATGTCGTATCTTACGTTGCAGCCATACGTGATTTCTTTCTTTTAATACATAATAATGTCAGACCACGTGGATAACTTTCTTGAATCTGAAATAATAGAGAATATAGAGTGGCCAGCATGCTCTTTTGATCTTAATCTGATCGAGTCTGCTTGGGAAGTATTCGGACGGTGCTGCAAGACCTCTTGTTACCATCCAAGACTTGGAGATCTCACTTTGTCAAGAGTGGAACAGTATTCTCAAAATAACCTCATCGCATCCATGTAAAATAGATGTGCGGCAACAAGGGCCCCGGCAGTGGGGTGCAAGGAGGTGCACTTGCACCCCCCTGGCTTATTTTTAAACAATTAAAGAGATACAAAAAAGCAATTTTTTAAAAAAATTTTTATTAAAAATATTTTTATTCAAAAACAAATAATTAAGTAATTATTGATACATAACAATTAAATTTTTTTTAATCAAACAAGAATTGTAATCTTGTTTGCTGTCCAAATCTGTTTATAACTTTTTCAATGAATTCTGAGTTCTTTGATTCTTTTCTTATGTACATTTAGCATGCACAAACTACTTAATTTCTCGTGAGACACTGTTTTGATGCGTCGCATTGTACTAAATGTGCGTTCAATAGTGCACGTAGTAGCTGGAAGAGTTAGGGCAAGTTTGATTGCCTCCGTTACAGCTGAATAAAACGGTGTGGCCTCAATTACTAAATCTATGCATTCGAGGGATTCGTAAGAATTTTCTCTATTCCACCGCATTTCGTACCACGTTGTAGCTTTAGAGATGAAATTTGGTAAGAGCAGATCTTTATACATAGTATATATATATATATACTAAAACTCAATAAATATCAACACAACANTATATCTTCTAAAACTCAATAAATATCAACACAACAAATACCAATCTTAAACGTGCACAAACACGTTAGTAGTATACGAAACTACTGTTTGTAGTTATTGTGTTTCAAAGTCAGTAGCTATGCCAGGGTCATCAATAGTTTCCCGTGGCAAAATTTGCAAGTACAAGAAATTCATATACTTTTTTAAAAATATGTTGTTAACAATGAAGAAAAAAATTAACAGATGAAAGTACATGTAATAACAAAACAAAATGTACTAACAGAATATTTGTAAGTTTTTTTTTTGGGGGGGGGGGTTAGTTTGTTAGAGGGTTGCACCCCCTTTTAAATAATTCTGCTGGCGTCCTTGTGCGGCAATCTTAGCAGTTCGGCAAACCACACACCATAATAAACTTCCTGTATTATTTTCGTACAATCAGTTTTTAGCCATTTACATGCAATCAAACTGTTGCCTTGAAACATCGTTTCATGTTCTTTATACCATTCCAAATAATTATTTTTTCTTGATTGGGTTCTACGGAGTGGAACATTAGTAGTAGTCATAAATTCAAAAAATTTGGTTGGCTTTTCAACGACGGCTATAAAATAAAATAAGATATTTCTGGGATAAATTGTTCGAAATTAAAGCCCCAAACAATGAAACCAATTTATTTCTTATGAACGAAATCATATTTATTTCTCAAACTGTGCACTAGATGACAGTATCAGACACTTAGTAATGTGTTTAGAGACAGTTTATTTTAAACTAGATGTCAGCACTTATCAAACATGTAAGCTAAAAAAATGACCCAAAAATTAAAAATGAATACATGTGTATACACTTGTTGTGTGAATACACTTATTTTTATATAATTTTTCTGAATAAAAATAGGCTCTTTTATGACAGTTTTCTTCAAACTTATGCGACCATTAAAATGTCAAAACAATTTCAAATTCCAGTACTTATGAAGGCCGTAAAAATGTATTATAACGCAACTGATACTAGATAATTTTTATCGCATTACCAGCAGTTTTTATTATCATATAATTAATTAAGCATCACTAGAGTTAATGATTGTTGTGTTTTGTTTATGTCCCACTAAATGGACTGTAGATAAAGAATCGCTAATGTATAAGAACATTTATAACATTTTGAAAATACTCTATATTTATTAGTATTTATTTAGTTCTTATTTTAGAAATTACTTTTTTACTGAGTACACCGCTTGGATTAATAAGATCAGCACTACTCCTATTCAATTCGTACAATAATTTTTAAACTATTATTGGCACAAATGGTACTAATGTGAGTCTAAGTGACGATAAATGTTTAAAATTGCTGACATATTTTTCTTAAATGTGGTATGCTACTGAAAATATTTTTGCTTTTAAAATAAACTAATAATTCGTGAAGAAATCGGACATCAGAGTTTGTTAACAGTTCCCTTAAAGTGGTATTGTGCTTTGAAAAAAAAAACTCTAATTATAAGCTATTTATTTCTAATCTTTTATTGACATTTTATTAAAAAAAAAACATTTAAACAATATTTGCAAAATTAAGTTGAATTTTTTGTTCAATTATATTTCGTTAGATTGCCAAGTTTTGTATCATTCACTAGAACAACCAAATAAACGAAAGTCATATAAAAGTATCTTACACAGGAGTTCATTTCAATGGAGATGAATAAAACAGTCCTTAAGACTCTACAAATTTATTAGCAAAAACTTCCAGAAAATACAGCTATTTCTAGCATTCAATTACTGCTCAAATTAGTATAGTACACAACAAATCACAGGCTTGAAACCTCAAACAGATCAATGATCTTGTAGCGTATCTATCACTACAGAATTACAACTACAATTCACTAGTATATAAGACATGTTAACTGGGATGCAACACAGGGAGCGACCACGATTGTGAACTTAATACAGCTCTTACAGAACTTAATAAAACTCTAAAATATTTTACCGATTTTTCGAATAAATTGGATTCAGAAACACTGATGCAGAGTTTGATTAATTAATGTTAATTCAAGTATTTTGTAAAAACATGTGAGTAGCAGCCTTAGCAATAAAATAGTTTCCCCAAAAGAATGAAGAAGAAAAAATATTACGTTACACATTACTCTTAAACTTAAATAGTCCTTTAATAAAAAATATATTTAATTGGTAAGCAGCAGCATAAATTTCCACATTTATTGACTTGCAAATATATCAAATCAGCAACAAACATCTAAACTCTCATATTCTAAAATCGCCATTTTGAACTGAATGATTTGACATTTAAGCTTTAAGGCGAATCTCACGTTTTGAAATAAAGCGAAATTAACTATTATTCAACTTTGTATCAAGATGAAGGTTCTTAAGTGGATTAGGAAGACTGTGTAAGTGTTATTTTTAATACAACCCTATATAGTTTAATTTCTTATAGTTCTGAGATAAAAATATTCTTCGATTACAATTAGCTTGATTTTATATTTAAACAATTTTGTATCAGCATACCGCATTCTATTTTTTTAACTCTAAAACGTTTCTGATGTATTTTACTAACAAAAACTGTATTGATTTTGTACAACTGAATAAACAGTTTTGTATTACATAATATAAATTTGTGTCTTAATTTCAATAAAAGAAAGTTTGAAATTTCCTTTCTTGTTTATACTGTAAAACATTTAATTTGATTTCTTATTAAAATAAATCATATTTGATATGATTATTTAAGATAAGACTAAATGCTAAGTACTTTGAAGTATACTGTAGTTCACAATATTTGAAGAATTAACCAATTCGAAAACATATTTGTTAATTTCAATATCTGCTTTCAGGGGCACTTTTAATAACATAAAAATTTGAAACTGAAGTAAATAATATCTGTTATAAGTAGGAATTGGGTAAAATCCTAGAATAGCCCATCTCTTGGCAACTTTTTGAAATCTCGTCAAGTTGGCGATTATTACTGGTATCAACGTAGCTTTTTGAGTATTGGGAAGAAAAAAAACAATTTAAATTATTTCAAATTTATTAAAGTATTTCTAATGAAATAAAAAATAACATATTTTTAAAAAAAGAAATAATAACAGTTGTAAATGAAATAATATGGTTAAATAATAAAATAATATCCATGATTCTAACAGCAAGAGATCAGAAGCATAAAGGGTTAAAAAATAAAACCCTTTTATCTCATTTCTAACGAAATCCAACTATCACGTAGGTATACATATCAAATAACCAATCAGGTATAAGAATTTTGGTGGAAATTAGAAGAATTCTCTACGAAATATCTTTCGGAAGTCGAGTTTGGCGAGATTTAAAAAAATCGCCATGGAGTGGGGTATTTTAGGATCCACCCAAAAATTTAATAAATGTTTAATCCATTCGTGGTGATGATTTGCGCGTTTATTTTTAATAATATGTTTATTATTTTGCTGTAAAATTAAATAGAAAATGTAAAAAAAAACTTTATTTTGAAATATTTTGATTTTATACGAGAACGTATATCTAACTATATATAAAAATCCAATGATGGTGTCGCACCAGCCAATGAAATCAAAGGTATCACGTGACAGTATGAAAGAAGTAGCCAATCCAAGCGAGGATGCAGTTTTAAGCCAATCAGAAAAGAGAACGCATTCGCGTCAAAGCTCTTTGTTGATTTACTTTGAGTGGGTTGGCGAGCGGTAGCGAGCAGGGGGCGGAGCTCCCTAGTAAATCATAAAAATTAAAACCACGATGCAAATAAATTGCCAAGAATGAAATAAAATATGTTTGCAAAAGATAATAAAGAAATAAAATAAGTTATGCGGGATTACAAAAGACAACATACATAAAATTTTTCATATGTTCATATTTTGAGTGTTACCTGAATTCAAAGGTACTATACTTTATCCAGGGAGCCGTAAAACAACTCACTTAAATTATATTATTGACAACAGTGATGTGTAATTCATTGATTGTGATAATAGATAATGCTCATAAAAGGTTATGGTAATTGATACCCGATGTACTAATATAAGTACCAGCGTAATTTTTTTTCTGCAGCGAAACGGAATAGTACATAGTTGAACATATTAATTATCGCATAACAAACCAAACTAAAAGCTTTTTATCCAATGTTTCATAGCGTAATTACGTAAAATTTCAATTGCGTTGAACTTAACCATTTCCAGTGAAGTTTAGTCAGCCTGGCAACACAAATTTAAGAAATGTTACAAACTACTAGAATTGTAAAACTAAATACTTTTAAACGTTTAGAAACCATTATTCTACAAATTATAAAAAGTATGGCGCTTCGCTTAGAATATACTGTCTAAAGTCGCACTTGCTGCCGCCTGAAATTTTCAATCGAAAATTGCAGTTTCGGAAAGGTTCAAAACAAACAAACAAAAATTATATAAAGTACTTATTTTAGCAAATTAGGTATCGATTACCCATATATAATTAGTTTCTGAAGTCAATAATTGTTTGGCGACTTGGTTTGATTATATTTTGAAAGTGTCTTTTGGATTATCACCAGGTTATCGTTTTTACCAGGTTTGGTTATCGCCAATTTGGTCACCAGGGTAAACGATGTTGTAAATTAAATATAATTCTGTGTGAAATAAATTCATAAGCTTTAAGATACCTATGACAGAAATTTGCTTCTTTACTCTCAGGGTATCTTTACTCGCAGGGTTATTATTATTGTTGAAAAATCAAATTTAAAAAACACGCATTTTTCTTAAAGCTAATTTAATTTTCTTAAAGCATCATGACTTTTCTTGTCTATATGCTAATTTAATATATGAGTTAAATTGAAAAATGATAACAAATGTGTGTTTAAACTGGATGATTTATATTTAAACCTTTAAAGAACAAAAATGCCATAAAAATTGAACGAATTATTACTGAGGAAGGTGGGATTGAAAACATCAAAACCTCTTTGATTGTCCTGTTTGAAAACCTTTTTTTTTATGTCATAGAAGGGGATGTAGCAGAAATAATTTCATTTCTTGATATTATTGATTTTGCGTATCATGAATACACGAGATCCTATCTTGATTCGACATTTTTTTAAAATCAAAATTATGCATCAGGCATATAATAGCATTTAACTTTTAAATTATACATATTATCGTAACATTAATAGAAAATAAACCGACAATCCAATAACTTATTGAGGGTCTACTTTTTGAATCCTTATCATATACTGACTTGGTGAGCGCTTCTGTCATAAGGGGGAAAAGAAACTTCAAACAATGGGTGTGAGTTGAAAATTTCAAATTCATTAACAAATACCATCAAGAATGAAATCTAGTTAACAGCATGAATTCAATTAGAGTTTGATTAAAATGATAATACAAGAATTTGAAATTTTTGTAAGAAGCAAAAAAATTAATAATACCCTATAGAAGCCAGTTAGAATAACAATTTGAGATGATAAAATAAATCAAGACAATAAAATATAGAATATCACAATATCGAGTTGGAAAGCACAAAACTAGCATTATTATGAAGTAGTTGCAGGTAAGAGGAAGACGAATTCACCAATTTCCTTGTTTCTCATTAAGTTAAATAAAATTTAGAGATGCGTATCAAATAAAAATGTTTCTTACGAGTTGCATTTAAACAAAAGTATTATTTAATTTAAGATAACTAAAACTAGAAACAATGTTCAAGTCCGGTATTTTTACGTTCTAGTAGCTTTTACGATTATCTTTTATATATATATATTTTCTTTTACTTTTTTCATAATGTAGATTTTAATGACAACTTTTGTAATTGTTATTGATTGAATTTGGCGATACTCTTTAAACAAAGGTTATACAACTGATAAATATTCAAAGATCAGCTGATTGGAATAAGTTGTATACAAATTATAAGAACTGAATCAATAACATCATTGAAACTGTTTCAAAAAGAATAAAAAGGAATGGATTAAATTGATTCCAAGTACCGATTAAGTGTATTAAGTCATTACAGTGAATCAATAGATTCGTACTAATGGATCCGATTAACCTAATTCCGTTCGCATTCAACTTATTCGAATTAGGGTTAAAATAATTATTCGAATGGACAAATCACTTTGAGGTTTCAAAGCATTATAATTAAGTGCTAAATGCCATTGAATAAAAAACTGTAACACTTTATTTAGTATTTAAAAAAAAAATTATCTTCTCTTTTCAGGAGGCGAATCTTGGGAAAGCCCAAGAAGTACGGTAAGTTGGAGTCTTACGGTGGTATTCTTTTGGAACCAGAGGAGTCTTCAGGCATCTCTGAACAGGAAGAATCTGATCCAGGTTGGGTGGCAGATTTTGGTGAAAAAGAAATGCCAAAAGAATTCGATTCGACTCCATTTGAGTTTACTAGCATCGAGAATGAGGAACGCGATCCCGGATGGGTCGCCGATTTTGATAGTTCAAGCGATGAAGAGCTCTACGAGAGTTTAGATGGCACAACTCTGGATTACCATCCCCCTATAATGGTTGACTGGTGGAATGACAATTTCAACCTTGTTAATAAGGTAAGCTAACATAATTTAATCAAAACGCAGAGCGTTAACGTCAGGATATATATATATACATGCTTGGTTTACACTACTTTTTAAAAAAAATTTTGCTAGTAAAAGATTTTCACGGTTTTCCTTTTATTAAATGAGATATTGTTCTTATACCTTTGAATTCCTCATTTCATTCATCTTTTAAAACTTTATAATTTTTTTAAAATTAAAGGGCACTAAAATAAAATTTTTTCAATGCTATTATTAAATTATTTTCTACGCACAGATGCATTTTTTTTTCTCTCATGTAAACAAAAAAACAAAACAATTATATGTTGTTTTCAAGGAATGGATTGGTTTAAATGCATTTTAATTGAAAAACACAAGTGATATAAATTTTTAATAATCAATTGAGAGAAAGGTGCGCTGAAATTTAATTTTAAATTTTTGTTTAATGTTCAGAATTCATTTACAACAATTACTTTAAATAATAAAAAATATTTATCTTAGCTATCCCTTGTATTTTTAGGCATGTAATAAAACTGATATTTATATTTTTCTGGAATTTAATGTTAATGGTATGAACACCAATACTGAAAAGAATTACGAATGAATTCCAATTCCAAGTTTATGTAGTTAATATTTTTGTATTATTTTACTCCCTGTAATGTGCTTCCCAGAATTCAGTTAGATATTTTATTCATTTTTTGCTTAATAATTTTTGTTTATAAAATACGCAATAATGTCTCGAAAACAAAAAGTATGCAAATATTTAAAAAAAAATAATACTTGATACCTTAAATTGTCCACTTTGATTGATAAATTCTAGTAAATATATTTCTGAGAATGAAATCAAACAAAAAAATTCACAAATGTCAACTAGTTGGTTAATAAGTAGGATATCGGTGTTCCTATCATTCGCCACAAATTAACACGGGTGATGCAGGAAGCAGAATATAACACCAAACATGCGTAACAAGTAATTCACAAGAACAATAAATACGTAAAATTAAGTTTGCCAGAATATTAATGAATAAATGTCTGTTTTTCCCAATTTTACAGATTGAGTTGTACTTTAAAATGAGAGCTGACTCTACTGGGTGTTTGAATCTCGGACGTCCAATGGCTTTCCCGATCACGACCTTGGAGTACTATGAGCCGCCAATTAATCCAGAGCTGCGACGACACTCCTGCCCGGTTTTGGGAGGTAAGTGGGACTAGTTATCTCAAAATTATTCACGATAATCAATAATAAAATATCGTAGGTTGCAAAAGGCAGTATTTTAAGAATTTCTAAAGTTTTATGATCTAAATTATTTTTTTTCTTCATGAATATTAATTTAAATAGATATAATTAATCATAATTTAAAATCATTAATACAAATTTTTTTTATAATATCCTTCATTTTCCATCACTGAAACACAAAATCACTTTTTATTCGTTTCCGAAATATGCACTTCACTATATTTTGGAAGTAATATTTTTATAATTTTTCTGGTCAGAAAAGTATGATCTCTAATCATTCCCATTCAAGAATTTAAATCACTAGTCACAGCAGTGGCGTGCAGAGGGGCATAGATGTGTGGGGTTAACTCTTTGGTAAAATACCTAAGAAAACAAGATTATAATCACTACATGGTTTAAATCACAGGTGTTCTAAATTTTTCAACCAAAAAGAGTAATCCTTTAATTGAATATTCAATTCGCGGCATTTAGTTTTATTTTGCAGTTCTTTATTGCATTTCCTAAAGGGAAAGATAAAATAGTCATGGTGATGCAAAATTGGTACATCCCTAAACTTGTTGGACATCAGAGTTCACCGTTTGAAACTTTTTACGGCTGATTTTCTCCAATAGGTAGCAGAAACATAAATAATTATAAATTTAAATCAAATATTCGGATGGTGTTGCCTTCTGCAGTGAATTTGTTAGGTCGAATTATTAACTATAGTTAGGTCACCAGAAGGTGGCACTTGGCTCTATCTTCTTGGGTTCATTTCAGCGCGGGAGTAAGAAGAGAAAAATCTCTGCGCTTGAAATTGAGACACTTAATGCGCGCCAAACACAAACAATGAATTGTTTTTCAGTCACTTACTTCACTTTTATCATCTACTATTATACCTCTTGATTCTCTAGTTAGTTAAATATATCTTAAATTTAAAAACTGCTATTTTCCCTGAAAATGTCTCAAATGTCACAAACTATTTACGCAAAAAGAGAGAAATGTCATAAAAAATGGCGCGGAATATCATCAAAATTATGAAATATTTAATGTTAAAAAATGCATACAAAGTTAGCGAAATAAATATTTTTGCCATTTGATTGCCAAATAACAACCTTGTTCAGGATTCACAGCGTTCTTCCAAAAATAGGGAAAGAGTATCGTCGCATACCACTTGAAGAAGGTGGAGCCAAGTGCCAACTACTGGTGAACGAGGCATAAATGCCTTTTTATACAATCAATGTTTTATCATAACGTTGATGAATAATTGATATTAGATTTTTTTCTCACACAACGAGATAATTATAATATTTTTCTTTTTTTCGGAAAAAGAATATTTTTAATTTTACACTTTGAAATTTGTTTCTTTAACTGTTTATTTCCCTAATTTTTAACATTTTCTTTTTTTATACGAAGCACTAAAGCATTTTTTTTTGCGAAGTATAGTTTAAAATTCTGGTAAAAGTAAAAATTTATTAAAATGTAAAAAAAGCAGATTGTAATCTAACACAATAATTAAAATCTAAATCTACTTTTTAAATTTTTTTTTGTAAATTTAATTAGTTAATATACATAAACAAAATAGTTATCTATTAAAAAAAGTAATTTTTATGTGAAAAAATATAGCAATAAAATTTTAATGAATAAATTATGTCTTTTGAGTATCCTGCTTAAGACAATGTATAATATCATTATTAATTTCTTTTTAGTTATAGTAGATTAACGTGATAAATATTGGAACCAACTGATATCACTCGTAAATGAATACTCTTTTAATAATTAATAAAGAATCGCAAAATGTTCAACTTATATTATAAAATTCAGCTAACATATCTTTTAAATCATTCTTTTTCCAATTTTTGGTATTAATAGAAAGAAAATTGATATTGAAATTTTTTATAATGATTAATTTTGATATTTCTTAAATAAATTTTACCTTATTTGACAGTTTAATGTCCCATTAGCTGGATACCTAGGTCTTTTTTGTAGTCTTTCCACCACCCTTCTGCACACACCCTCAGCATCGAGTCGCAGCACACCCTGCTCGCCACAAATCGTAACAACTTATTAAAAAATCTTTCAAGTAATTTAAGAAAAAAATAACATGACAGTTTTCGAGTAAATTATAAGTCACAGTAAATATTAACATATCTTTGTAGTCGAAATGTCATTTTTCACTAAAAAATAGAAAAATAACAATAATTACATAATTGTTCAATCCCTGACTTTTTTTAATAGTCCTAATCCAAAGTTTTAGCTGTGCATCTCTAGTGCGACGTAAATAACACCAACAACAACAGTAACAAAAACAACAACAACCAAGATTATAGCTTGGAACTTTATTTTATTACAAATGCAGGGCTCCCAGTTCACAGTTAAAGTTATTTAACTTCAAGCAAAATGATCATTAAAACATTTTGAAATCTTTCATACCAGCAAACGTTTCAATTTAAATATTATATTAATAAATTGTTCACTGTGTTTAACAAATTATTTATAACAAATTAAGAAATAAAAACATACTGGAATAAAATTATGTGTAACAAGTAATTAAAAGAATAGCATTGTTTTAATCCTTAATATATTAAATGGAACTTTTTCTGGATTTAAATATGCTAAAATAACTAATTGGAACTTGTAAATTTCACCGAATTAAATATCTCTCATCCCATATCACGCGAAATAGAGACGCCAAACTCACAAACCCCCCTCCCCCAAAATAATAATCATTACAAAATTCAGTCAATTATTAATAAGGTATAGTAATCTTGAAATTGTACAGTCTAATTTTATATTAAAAATTTTGTTACACATTTTTAAGGACATTTGATCTTTAGGATACAAAAAAAATGCCTTAAAAATACATAATTGTGAAATTATATACATACTAAACAATATTTTTAAATAAACATTTTTTAAGAATTTTTGTTTGATAATGCTAATTAAAATAAAAACATGAAATTAAATAAAGCATTTTTTATTAAAAGAATTTCGTTTTTGTGCTAAAATATTAATATTATACTTCTCTTTTTGGATAAAGTATGCATAGCCAAATAATGTATCTAAATTTCAAAATACTTATTAATTAAAAAGAAGATATTAATTGATTAAATACAAACATAAAAATTACATATATTATTTAAATAAATGATTATTAAGAAAAAACTATAAACAATTTTTTTTGAAAAATATGTTAATTAGGGGTTCATAATGTTAATAAAAGTTCCACTTTACCAAAGGAATGTAGAGGAGTAGAGATGACAATCGAAGATTTCGTTCGTCCTACATTATCATGTCACGAAAGAGTTTGTAGTGCGTTCTTCCATTTAAAAGATATCATTGCGGCCTGCCATATTCTAAATTATTTTGAAAATCGTTTGATATTTTTACTTTGTAGTTTTAAGCATTGTTCCCCGATTTAGAGATTTAGTATGTAAGCAAAATTTATCATCATTGTCTTTTGGCTTTATATTTTAAGTTATAATACATGAAATATAAGTTTTCTTTTGGCACATTTGATTTTAAAATCACGTGTTTAGTAATCTTTTAGTTATATTTATTCTTTCTTTTCATTGTTTCTTGTGAAGTATCTTTTTAATTGGATGAACATGCAGCATTCTCTGTAAGGATATGTTATTGTGGGATACACGGAGTCCTTGATTCTCTCTACTCCTTGGGGGACTGTAGCGATTGTAACAACTGGAATGTGATTAAGAACAAAACGGACAGCTCCTTTGGGGAACTATTTTGACTGCTTAATATAAAGCACTTATCACCAACTTAGAATAAATGATAACAGTAATTTTCCAAAACGTATGAAGTGTATAATGTACAAAAAAGTTTCAAAATATCTCAGAAACGTTTTTATCTACTCTTTGAAAAAGTATTTGCAGAATTGTGTACTCAGCATCCAAAATCGAAGTGTTCCAATTACGTTTTTGATTTATCTATCACAAAAATATTTTGGAAAATTTAACTAATTTAGTGTAGAAAATATTCTATAACTTAAGTTAATGTAGTCATGAAATAAGATTAAGCAGATTAGTTTGAAAAATTAAGAATAAAACTTGTTCAGCTTAACAAAAAATATTTTTCTATCGCATTTCTCTTTTCTTTATCGAAGAGAAAAAATTAAAATACATTTGTTTGGAATTGAAAATGCTTCTGAAAGAATAAATGGGATTTTCAATATAAAAAATTTTCTTTAGTTTTCTGGTTTTCACAGTTTGTGGAGCATATTTTTAAGATGATAATAATATTTCAAATCCTATTACTTTTATTATTTTCATGAATTGTGCTTAATAGTTTAGCAGTCAAAATAAAATAACCTCGCCTCCACGCTTGGCGTTCCCTGGGCAACACTGTGATAATAAACAAAGAATACATATATTTTATTCTTTTTTATCATAGTGGCTAAGAAGGTTATGAAAAGAGTGGAACTTTGAAAGGAGAATCGTATTCTCATACTATGTATCGGAGTTATAAATAATTTATTACAAATAATAATGAAAAAATATCAATTACTTGTAATCATGATTACAAACAGTCACAGTTTTTCTAATACTAGTAAGTACCATAATTACTATTGCAATTGAAGGGCTAAAGACGCATTAAAATACTTTTCATCCACAATATCTTGCTAAATATTATTGTTCCACATAAGAAGATACAAATGAATTTCTTAAAGAAAATTATTGATTTCTTAAAGAAGATTATTAAAAGAGTAACATTCAATTCAAAAAGATTGTTTCCTTTTTAGAAGAGAATAAATGAAAAACAATATAAAGTTTTTAGTTCTGATATTATTGATAATAATTATCGCTTTGATCCAAAAATAAGCTCATTAGGTAAAATTCCTGCACAATGCCCGTAGTGAGCTTAGAGTCATTATGTTTAAAGCTTTAAAATATCGTGATTAATGGCAGGATAGAGTCAATAGGGGAAACATTGCACATAAGCCACCTTCATTTTTCAGACCAGCTGGTATCCAACGAACTGAAGCTGTAAAGCTGTTACCACTGCATTACAGAAACTCTTGATAATTGAAAAGAATACGTAAAAAACTGCTTGGGGAATGAGTAAAGAATCATAATATGGTTTGGAAATTTTAATAATTTTATAACTACATAAAGAATTATAAGGGTTGAGAACCACATAAAATTATTTTGGTGACTTGGTAAATAGTTGGGGGACCTGCACAGCTTGGGACACATAAGAATGTGTTAGGTTCTTACAAGACTTAGGAATCTATATGGCAGGAAACATGCTAAATATTTAAGGGTCATATTAAGTTAGGGAACAATGGAAAATGTGTTGAGAGTCTATATGTTTAGGAACCACAGAAAATAACTAAATGACCTACATTGTTAGGGAAGCATGTGAAATAACTTAACCTATATCGCTTATAAGCCATATAAAATAACTTAGAAATATTTAAGAATTCGAGTGCTTACAAAATAACTCAGAAATTTATGTAGGTAGGAAATCATAAGGGCTCATGAACATTTTGTGTCAAACTATAGGGTCCGCATAAAATAATTAGGGGTACCATATGGCATGAGAATGGTTTGGTATACCTTACGGCTTTTTATCTGTGTAAAAAAATGTTTAAAATATATGTCTTGTGAGTCACGAAGAAAGTGCTGCAAAAATATATGGCTTTGGAACAACGACATAAAATGGCTTTAGGATATTAAATTGGGAGCCATATAAAATAGTTTTCAGTTTACTTGGCTTGGGAAATATAAAATAGCTTTTAAAATAAAAATAAAAAATATCTTGAGAACCATCTAAAATAACTTGGGAACATATGTGGCTTAAAAACCATTTAAAATGGCTTGGGAAAATATATGACTTGATAAAAACATAAATTTGCTACAGACTTATATTGCTTTCAAAAACACAAAATAGTTTGGAATCTTGTATGGTTTGATACCTATGCAAAAAACTGGGAATATGTATGGTTTGAGAGCAACGAAAAATGTTGTAGCAACCTCTATGGTTTAGAAATAATGACAGGCTAGACGGGAACTTTTATGGTAGCAAATATATAAAATTATTAAAGAAATTACATGGAAAATGGAGATATAGAAATAACTTATGGAGTCAAATTTTTGGCAGCTATAGAAATTTGTTTAAAAATTTATTTGTCCTTCGAACCGTAAAAGAGGATTTAGGAACCTTAAGGAATAGCTAGGAGAATCTAATTGCTTTGAAAACTTCTTTGGGAATGATAGAAGATAACTGGAGGTTATACATAATTTGGGAATCATATAAAGAGGTTTGAGAACTATTCAATTTACGATTTAGAGCTGAATTCTAGAGAGGACATCTTGAAGAGCTTTATTATTTATAGGCTAAAACTTCATTGTGAAATATCTTAGATTGGCAACACTGATGTATACATCCATGTGCAGTTATATAAATACACTAAGAATGCTTTATTCGAAATTTGCGAAAAAAAGGTTATTAAAGTGCAAAAGTAACTTTCAAATTTTCTGTTTACTTTTATTACCATTTTATTTTTAGGATTTCAACAATATATAATAAAATACAATCTGTTTTACCTACCTTGATATTAAATTTTGATCTGTACAGTTTCAATTAACCAGCATTAAACAAAAACAAATACATATCTTCGTGGTGGTAGTGTAGACACGTGGTGGTGGGTCT
This sequence comes from Parasteatoda tepidariorum, assembly GCF_043381705.1. Taxonomy (NCBI): domain Eukaryota; kingdom Metazoa; phylum Arthropoda; class Arachnida; order Araneae; family Theridiidae; genus Parasteatoda; species Parasteatoda tepidariorum. The sequence goes on from NC_092205.1 coordinate 99,294,610, forward strand.
AGCGTGGACATGTCCACACTGGCTCCATTCAACTTCCAATGTTTTCTAATGTGTAGAATGATTTACCTTTATAAATAGTGGTTTCAATCACAAGAGAAAAATTTAGGTTCTAAGTAAATATAAAAGAGACATTTCTCATGCTTCTTAAAAGAATGTAGTTCAGTATAGGTGAATTGAAAATGAACAAAAAGTTTTTAGTATGTATTTATGTTTTGTCATGCATCAAATTAAAACAGCAAATTTTTTTAAATCTTTCTCGAGTTGTTTATAAGGATCCAGTGAAGGAAATATTGCATGCCTTTCGATTTATAATCCATTTGAATCTTTTCAACATCTATTTAAAAGAAGTTATTAAAACTGATCCAACTTAAAGTTGGTTTAGTTTTTGTCAATGCAGCAGAAATAAGCTATCTAAAACGTATTTCAACCAAACAACATGTTTTAAAAGACACCCAAGTTGTTTCCAGAGAATATGAACGAGAAAATTAAACTTGAAAATCCGTAAATTTTTAAAAAATAAATAAATAGTGCTGCGCTTAATGTGATAGAACGGAAGTTATTTATAGATACAGAGATTATGATGTTCATTTTAGCAGAATATAGCACAGTAGACATTTCCCAAATTTCAAGAGAAGAAATAGCAAAACCTTATAAAGTTGTAAAAAACCTACAATTATTCTGAAAAAACAATAGCTGTATAATTTATTTATACACAGATATTAATTTTAACTTTTTCATTTGATGCTATTTAAAGGTAATAAAAGATTTTTAAGATTTAATTTTATATATATTGTCACATTTACACTTTGTGTAACGTAACAACTATCTCTTTTAATTACATCTAATCTTTTAATTTTCATAAAACTTTTTTTATTTATTTTTATTTAGCAGTTTAAATTTATTTTAACTCTCTGTTTGACCTTCCTCGATGGTCAACGAGGTCATTGCACTTCCTGTGGGGAAAGTTAACCATCTATCCCAGCCTTTCCTTTTTCTTCTTTTATTTTTTTATCGGGGGCTAACTAAACCAATCTCTCTCCTTTGACTTTCAAACTCTCCTCTTCTTTAAATATAATTGGCTATTACTTTTCTGGTCCTTTACCAGTTAACAAATTTTTTTAAGATACTTTTACAGATTCAATACTAATTCTCTCTCTCTCTGTCGTGCATGCATGCTTGGTCACATCTCTGCACTGATCTATTTTTTTACATCTTTTTTTCTTAGTCTTTATCCTAAATTAAAACCATAACCATATTCAATTTCTGTAACTTAAATATCTAAATTTTTACCTCTAATTTCCTTAAACATTAAAGACCCTCTCAAATGTAAGCTTTCGTTCTATATTTATATTTTTTTAACAGTTAAATTTGTTGTTCTCTCATATTTTATTTTTATGTATAACGCCGTTTTCTTTTCATTCTCTTGTCACCCATTTCAATTAAAGTCATTTTCTGTGTCACAAAAATGCGTCAGAAAATATTGTTTTTTACTAAATAAATTGCGAGTTTGTTTTATTAAAATAATTATTCAGCTGAATTGAAAGAATTGTGTGATTTTTTAAGCTTACATTTGTTAATAGTTATTACTTTCTTCCTCCTGTATGTGGCAAGTACTTTTAATTATTGTTATGGGTATTTGTTTTATTTCTATATGGAAACATCACTAAAGTGCGTTAAATGATATATTTATATTTGGATATAGCATGTCATCGTTTTATTTGTCTTTTGTTTACATTTTTGTATTAATTTTAGTTTTCACCCTTATTCCAAATTTGGTGATGCCAATTTTTCCAATTTGTACAAACCTCACACTTTGTGACCTTTTGAACCTATTGGGTTATTGTTATCCCATTGTACTACAACTTTTCTTAATGATCACGTTTCCCTTAATTTAATTACTTTTTTTACTAATTATTATGAAATTCAATCATTGCCTGTTTTTTTAATCATGACTATATCCAAATCCAAGTACATAATTGCAACCCATCAATTAAAATATAAATAAATTTACTTTATATATATATATACAGTAAAACCTCGCTACAACAATATTTTGGGGACCAAATAAATATACTGTTGTAGAGGGATATATTATTATATCGAGGGTCTACATTCTTGCATGGGGATGCAATAAGATTTTTTTTAAAAATTTAATATAATATACGTATTAACTATAAATCTATTTATATATTATCTAAAAATTTAATTCACAGAGTGGTAATTATGGTTAAATATGAAATCAGATAGGAATGTTACATCTGTGAGTGATCTTAAGAGATAAGGGGAGGCATTTCTAAGAATGGAATGTCTTGGGGTGGTCTATGTACATCAATGATGGGATATTGAAATCTGAATACAAAAAACATTCACTGTGGTGAAAAGAAATAAGATATGTACATAATCAATATTCACATAAATCAAGACTCAGTTTAATGTGAATCACGATGTTTATTCATAATCCATGAAATTTAGAACTTAATTTTAGCAGTAAAAACTAAATGTAAAAATCTGATTGTAAATGATTATGAACTAATGACACTTCTTATAAAAATTAAAATAACAAATAGGATAACAATATTAACCTGTCGTAATAATGAAGTCAACACATTGAACATATTTCTAAATCGACGAAACACTATATATCATTCAGAAACTATGACTACAAAAACTAGAATTTGCTAGAAATTTCAGTTTTCTAAACATCAGAGATGAACAATAATCTGGTGTGAAAAATCTATGACAGAAAAATTTTGCATCTTCTTTAACCCCTTTCCACTCTTCAAGCATTTAAAAATTGCACCTATCAGAATTTCTATAATTTTTGCTTGAATTTGCTATTTTTTTACTGCTTATTGTAAGAAAGATTAGTATTATTTTAACTCCAAAAAAATCAAGTACTTTTCAAGTAACTTATGGCAGAATTCAAGGACTTTTCAGGGCCCTGATATTTTTCAACCAAATTCAAGGACTTTCAAGTACCGAGGGAACCCTGCAATAGAACACAAGTTGAATTTGGAGCATTTAAACTACTTGGAAAGTGAAGTCGACAAGCACAGAGCTACAGTACAGAATTTAGTACTCTAACTAATCGAAAAGTAGTAGAAATTTCAATCGCAAGTTGCCATTGTTATAAACATGAAAGCGAGTTAATCCAATTAATAATTAATGCAGTAAGTAATAAGAAAACTTACAGAAATTCACGGAGGTCTGGCACAGGTTTTCAAACATTTAAAGAGCTAAAAGAAAAAAAAAAGAGTTTTAGTTATTTTTATTGATTATGTTTTCATACTGTATTGAGCTACGTTTTGTATTCACTATAAAAATTTTTTTTTAAATTCTATGTTTTTTTATGTGAATATTAACTTTAGATCTACAGTAAAAATATTTTTTACTTAATTTTTAACAAAAATTTAAAAAGCATTACACAACAGACACACAGAAAATTCGAATAAATTCTTTTAGAAATCAGAATGAGAAAAATAACTTGTCGGCCAGGAAATTTTCTTAACAGAATTGTCAACAATAAAACAACAAAATTTTCTAAGTTCAACTCTTAGGATCACAAAATATAAGGTAAGCATTGAAAATCTTTCAAAGAGTTAATTGAAAAAGTTTAATTTCCACTAAAAGATTCTGTGCAAAAAATGACTAGAAATTTAGCTTTCAGTGATTTGGAAGCAATTATAACTTTTTGTTTTTATTTAAGTTAGCATTCTCTGTTTTGCCAATACTTTTTATGTAAAGGGTCAGGCGAGGATAAGAAATCAAACTTTTTCTAGATAATTCAAAAAATAAATTAAGTTTTTTTCAATGAAATTTCTGATGCAGATTGCCTCAGAGAATGTTGGATTGTGTGTGAATGGATGCCAATTAGGACAGCTGAAATGTTTCGGGTTTTTTTTCTACTGAAATTTTTTCTTTAAAATGTGGCAGATTAGAAAAACAGTGCTAATTTCAATCTAATTCATAGGAATAAAATAAATAAAAGGGTATAATTTCAAATTAAAAATCTAAACAATAACTTTAAAAAAAAAAAGTGAGAGAGAAGAAATTTTTGAAATTTTTTTTTAAAATAATGTTTATGCTTATCAAAATTATGTTCATTTAGTATGTATTTCTCTCACACAGTCTTTATTAATAATAGCACAAATGATAACACGATAACACTGTAAAAATTAAAATTACTAAGTTTTTAAAAATTAAGCTTGTCCATTCTGGGTCTGAGACATATCCGAGATATATTGGATGCTTTTCAAAAGCAAGATTCTTGTTATCCATCTTTCCAAGGAGGACTTATATGCTACTCCACTTCTTGTCATCGACTTTTTGAGGGTCAACAACCTATTGGATCTTGTCTGACTCCATCAGACAGATGGAGGATAAGAAAAAACAACAACAACAAAAATTAAGCTTACAAGTTTTTATATACTCATATGGGCTTTAATATTGATATTTTTACCATATTCTTATTGAGTTTAGTAATTTTTTAAAAAGGTTTTGCTTTCCATGAAAAATGTGTTATATTAATGTATAAAGTTTTGTTAAAGGTTTAAAGATGTGCTGACAATTTTACATTATTATGATATTTCATTATTTTTTTGCTCTGTTTTCATTACATGCCTGTTATAACATTTTTTTAATCATCCTTATTTTTTCTAAACTCATTAGCAAACAAAATTTTAAAAGAAATTATTTTTTACTGTTAAAATTACTACATAAAGTTATAAATGATTAACTAAATATTTTTCGTTATTTCATTGAAATGTTTAATATAAAACAACATTTAGTTTTTCCATTAGTTTCTGCGGCATATAATATTTGTATTAAAGCAATTACTTTAGCAAATGCTTTTGACTTAAAAAAATAAAACTTTTTTACAATGAAAAAAAAATATGTTAATAAAATTAAAAATTTTAATGAACACTTAAAGATTTTAATTTATAAGCACATCATTATCTTTGGATGAATCTGAAATTTTTGTGCTTCTCTAAATTTGGGATGAAAGGCTGATTTATTTTTTTACTTAATTAAACATCCATTTAAAAAAACATTATACAAGGTTTTAAAGCATTTAAATTTTTTCTCTCTCTTTTAAATCAGTTAATAAATAAGTCCCAAATATATTTTTAATTTGGTTTATTTGTAGAATTTATGTATCTTCTCCTATGTCTAATTATTTAAAGAAATTTATCAAAATGTAATTAACTTCTAATATCCTGTTAACTTAAAAAATAAAGTATTCTGATTTCATTTCAAAGTATATTTCATTCTAACTACTAAACTAAACTAAGTGGCGCGACAGCCCATAGAGGGCCAGGGCCTACTGTGCCCAACTCAGTTTTCTTGACCTCAGGCTCTGGGGTGCAGGAGCAGATGTTTCGGTCAGCCGAATGCGGAACCCCCAGTGTTTAATTCCCAAGCACACTTGGTACTCATTTATCAACCCACTGAAGGGATGAAAGGCTGAGTCAACCTTGCCCGGCCCGAGGATCGAACCCAGGACCTGTGGCACGGAGCGCTACCACTCAGCCACCGGGCGTCATATTTCATTCAGTAGTACTAAAAAATATGGTAGTTGATTGCAAATTGACTTAATCTTAAATAACATCACTGATTTTAATGCATACACTTTAAAATTTTACAAGAGTTATTTAATTTTCCTCAAAATTAACATAAAAGCGTTAAATGCAAATAAATTGGTATTAACATATATTTTCGATAATAGAAATGCATGGTTATATAAGTGTATCATAAGAAATATTAAAATATCTCAAATAGGACAATATATAATTCTTATTTATTATTATCATTATAAATTCCCCCCCTTCAAAATTGGAAATTTTTTGACTTAAAGAGAGCATTGATTCAAAAATAGGTTATAAATCAATGAGTTACACTCACATTTGACCCAGTTTCAGAAAAAATTCATTATAAATAGAAATTTAAAATTATGTATTTCTTAGCATTCTCTATAAATCTGTTCTTTAAATGTTCCCCTACAAGCCTGTGCTAGTTTTATTGTACTTACTAATTCACATTTAGTTCCTCTAACATACCACATGCTTAAAGTATTAACAAGATAAATGGTAAACAATAGACTTATTGTCATATACCATAACTGAAATAAAAATATTTGCGACAATCTTTATAAATGATTCTTCTCTTTAATTTCATTGAAAAAAATTATTGACATTAATTATAAAAGGAAAATTTGTTAGACACATTTAAATTTATTGTTTTAATTTTGTTATTTTTGTTTTAACTGTTTTTACTATCATATTCTAACTATCATTTTTTTTTTCTGTCACGGAGAGTCAGAACAGAAGATCAACAAGGAAGAACTCAAAATTTAAAAATAATTTAAAATCAACAACAGTGACCATGAACAAAAAAGATGGTAAGAAATAAAATTATATTTCACCTCAGTTTCATCCAGGGTTTAAAAAAACAAACAAGTTCTTNACAATTTTACATCATTATGATATTTCATAATTTTTTTGCTCTGTTTTCATTACATGCCTGTTTTAAAATTTTTTTAATCATTCTTATTTTTTCTAAACTCATTAGCAAACAAAATATTAAAAGAAATTATTTTTTACTGTTAAAATTACTACATAAAGTTATAAATGAATAACTAAATATTTTTCGTTATTTTATTGAAATGTTTAATATTAAACAACATTTAGTTTTTCCATTAGTTTCTATGGCATATAATATTCGTATTAAAGCAATTATTTTAGCAAATGTTTTTGACTTAAAAAAATGAAACTTTTTTACAGTGAAAAAAAATATATGTTAATAAAATTAAAAACTTTAATGAACACGTAAAGATTTTAATTTATAAGCACATCATCATCTTTGGATGAATCTGAAATTTTTGTGCTAATGCGGCTTCTCTAAATTTGGGATGTAAGGCTGATTTATTTTTTTACTTAATTAAACATTCATTTAAAAAAACTATTATACAAGGTTTTAAAGCATTTAAATTTTTTCCCTCTCTTTTAAATCAGTTAATAAATAAATCCTAAATATATTTTTAATTTGGTTTATTTGTAGAATTTATGTATCTTCTCCTATGTCTAATCATTTAAAGAAATTCATCAAAATGTAATTAACTTCTAATATCCTATTAACTCAAAAAATAAAGTATACTGATTTCATTTCAAAGTATATTTCATTGTACCTACTAAACTTAACTGAGTGGTGCGACAGCCCATAGAGGGCCACAGCCTACTGTGCCCAACTCAGTTTTCTTGACCTTGGGCTCTGGGGTGCAGGAGCAGATGTTTCGGTCAGCCGCACGCGGAACCCCCAGTGTTTAGTTCCCAAGCACGCTTGGTACTCATTTATCGACCCACTGAAGGGATGAAAGGCTGAGTCAACCTTGCCCGGCCCAAGGATCGAACCCAGGACCTGTGGCACGGAGCGCTACCACTTAGCCACCGGGCGTCATATTTCATTCAGTAGTACTAAAAAATATGGCAGTTGATTGCAAATTGACTTAATCTTAAATAACATCACTGATTTTTATTTCAATTTTTTTCATAATACTTAAAAAATAATATTTCTTTCAGCATTTAGTTTAAACAGCAAAGTGATATGCTGAACTGATTTTGATGCATACACTTTAAAATTTTACAAAAGTTATTTTCCTAAAAATTAACATAAAAGCGTTAAATGCAAATAAATAAAGTATTTACATATATTTTCAATAATAGAAATGCATGGTTATATAAGTGTATCATAAGAAATATTAAAATATCTCAAATGGGACAATATATAATTTTTATTCATTATTATCATTATAGATCCCCCCCCCTTCAATATTGGAAATTTTTTGACTTAAAGAGAGCATTGATTCAAAAATAGGTAATAAATCAATGAGTTACACTCACATTTTACTCAATTTCAGAAAAATTCATTATAAATAGAATTTTAAAATTATGTATTTCTTAGCATTCTCTATAAATCTGTTCTTTAAATGTTCCCCTACAAGCCTGTGCTAGTTTTATTGTATTTACCAATTCACATTTACTTCTTCTAACATACCACATGCTTAAAGTATAAACAAGATAAATGGTAAACAATAGACTTATTGTCATATACCATAACTGAAATAAAAATATCTGCGACAATCTTCATAAATGATTCTTCTCTTTAATTTCATTGAAAAAAATTATTGACATAAATTATAAAAGGGAAATTTGTTAGAAACATTTTCTTTTTAAATTTATTGTTTTAATTTTGTTATTTTTGTTTTAACTGTTTTTACTATCATATTCTAACTATCATTTTTTTTCTGCCACGGAGAGTCAGAACAGAAGATGACACTCAAAATTTAAAAATCAACAGTGACCATGAACAGTGACTATGATGGTAAGAAATAAAATTATATTTTACCTCAGTTTCATCCAGGGTTGGAAAAAAAACAAATTTTTTGTGTTGTTGTTTAAACCAGTTTAAAAAGAAACTATCTTGTAAGCCCTTAATTGAAATTAACCGTACCAATCCAACGTCTTTCATAGCATTTAACTATTAATTAACATTTTCAATAAACAACTAAAAAATATCCACTCTTACTTAAATAAATATATAAAAAAAGGTAAGAACCGAATACTTTAAGAATACAGTTTCACTTAGCACACAAATAAACATTCAACATTTAAATTTTATTTTAGTAATACAATAAAGAATGATTCTCTCCCTTTCTTCTCCGTAATATAAAATGCTATATTGCAGTATTGTTTAATTAATATCATTATTTAGCTGTCAGCAATTTATAATATTAGTAAGAAATTAAATTTTAGGAAACATATTTTTTTTTAATCCATTGACTTAATACAAATTTCAATATATTTAAGACAATGTATCATCTATATTTTATATGAACGATAGTTAAAAAGTGTTTTGTAATAATTATTTGAGGAAAACATACGAATATGATATGAAAAACATGTAAAATAGTAAAAGTAAGTTTTAGTACTAATGGTTTAATAATAAATAAAGCGTAAACTTTTTTTTCTCATTTATTTTAACATAATAGAGCTTTTAATAATATCAGAGTTTGTAGTCCTGAAATTTCTGAATTCCTGGTAAACATGTTTCATCTTAATTTATTTTTAGTTCTTTGCTCTAATTTTTGATTTGCCCGTGCTCAGAACATCACATTTTCTACGAATACTAATGCAGTTCCTAAAACTATTAGTTTGAATAATCAAAAGATTTGTGCAGAAAATTACTTTTGAATATAAATGATAAGACACATATTTACTTTGCTTTTGTTTCAAAATTATTGATACCACACTTAAAAGTAATTTATTAAAGACGTAATGAATTTAATTGCAGATTTAAATAAATATTGGTATAAAATAACACTAAATGGATTGATACTGACTATTTTTAATGCAGAAGTACTATGAAAATTTTCTAATTATTGATCTTAAACTGTTACGAATTGCTCATTAATAGAATTAGAAAAATTGTTCAAAACTTTAAAAAAAAGTATATTTGGTTATTTTTATTTATTTTTAATTTGACCTTATTGTACTTATAGCCAATTATACTATTTTTAATTTATTGTTTGCTTTTTATTTTTAAAGTAAACTGGTACATGTATATTGTACAGAAAAATGTATACTGGTTTTTCATTTAGCTCACTAAGCGGCGCGCAATTTGCTTATTAATCTAATGCTGCATTAAATGAAATGAAATACAATGTTAATAAATTGCAAGGTTTAAAAAAATCCTTAAAAAAAATAAACAGATTTTACTTAAATTATATTTTTTTATAATTCTTTTTTCTACATTTACCATTCAAAACACTTATTAAATTTTTCAATAATACCTGACATTACCTAAAAATATTATTACAGCTAGAACAGTAAACATCTGTAAATAAGATGCTAAAAATTATTAAAAAACTAATAATTGAAAAATTAAAATCATAGTTATGTTTTTCATGCTCAACTTGCTAATGAATGTTAAAGTTTGGGATGTTATTTGTCAATTAGATATCTAAAGAAGATTAAATTTCTTTAGATCAGACTACATAGCTGGAAAAAAAAATTAAGTTACTTTGGGTAGAATAAGTCTTGATATCCATAAGCTATATATATGAACTGCATTTAAATAAGCATAAAATTAAATGTGTATAATTGAAATATGTATTTTGGCAGCTAATCTATTTTGGAATATAATAATTTGCTTGCATATCCCTTTCATCATTTCTTAGTAAATAACCTTATAATGAAAAAAGACTTAAAAAAATATACTCTAAATAATGTTTTTTTTTTAGTTTTAATTTATAAAAAAATTTTTACACTTGAATTAAGAGTTAGTTAAATAATCAGTTTATTTAAGCAATTGAATTTTTCCAAATCACTTTCTTTAAATCAATGCTTTTCTTAACAATAATTAAAGGGGATATGTGACTAATAATTTACATGCATATCACATACATTATTTCTTAGTGATATACCATCATTATCACTGAAATAAGACCTTTTTTCTTAAAAAAAAAAGAATCATAACTTAAGAATTCATTTATTAATTAAATTTTATAACATATTTTTACAATTAAATTAATAATCTTCATAAAGTCAGCTTTTCTTAATGGCTTTTAAAAAATCAGTTGATTTAAATCAATTATTATTATCAATATTATTTATTTATTTTCTTTTTTGCTATTTTGTTTCTGTACATATCATTTAATATATGCATAGTAAAATAAATTGATTTATTTTTTTCAGGAAAACTAGGTCCATTGATCAGTTTTATTAAAAAGTAAAGCTTTTGGAATTGGTTGCATCTAAAGAAATTATTGCAATAGTCTACAGTATTGATGTAATTGTCATATCTTTGATTTGTAACATGGAAATAAAATACTCTTTTCATAAGGTCATATCTTATTTTAAGCTTTATGCATTTTATTCTTCTTAAAACCCTTGCTTTATTTATTTAAAATTATTAAATTGGTGTGTTATTTATAGGTGCAGAAAAATATTTTGTGAAAGAAATACTTATGATACAGGGTTGGCAAGTTTTTGACACATGACGGTTTTTACCGGTTTATACCATGGTTTTTACCGTCATGTCAAAAACCCCTCTGTCAAAAACGTCAAAAACTGTCAAAAACCCATAGTTTTGATAAAACTGTATTTTAATTTGAGTTTAACTGCTTATGATTTAAAATTAATTCATTTTTGGGCAATAAAATTAGAAAAAAAGTTGTTAAAAGATATTTAAGAACAGATTTTTGCATTTTCCCAACATGATTATATCAAATCATACTATTTGAAGTAAAATATTAGGATACTAAACAAAATTTTCAACATTTCCAAGCATCATTTTGTTTGGCATATTACATTACTGAGGAATGTCAAGTTATTCCTGGCTTAGAGTTTGTTAGTAGTTACAAGTTTTGAAAGTTTTGTTTAGCTTATTTCTAATATTTAAAAAATGCCAAATTTCAAATTCTTCTTTTTAGTTCTTGAATTTATTAATAGTTCCAAGTATTTTTGTTTGTTTGTTTTTTTCTAACAATTAAGATGTGCAAAATTTTTAATCCTTTGCAAATCAAGCTATAATGATAAAAGTTAAATATCACTATTTTCAATAAGTACGTTACATTATTTCTGCATGAATGTATATCCTTCTATAAGAATACATGTATATAGTTGCAAAATCAATAGCAATCATTTACAAGATTCATTTATAAAGGCAATTAAGTGAAAATAATATATTGTCCGCTATATGCCATAAATTAAAGAAAACAGTAGGTGTTTTACGGTTTTTACCACTGTCATGTCAAAAACCAGTTTTCGACGGCAAAACCCAACCCTGTTATGATACATCTTGTTTTTCTAATATTGAATATGTTTAGAAAAATAATGATTTCATAAATGGGCACATACTTCAAGATTAAATAAACTTTAGTGTGTAAGTATTTATCAAGAAAAATAGATGTAGGTTTCAAATATATAAGCATTGCCTTATGACAAAGTAAAAAGCTAAAATACAATGAATTACAATGGCTGATATCAGCAGAGTAAGAAAAACACTCATGACAATTTATGTTCCCTAAATAAGAATTGCAATGAACAGCATGCAATAAAAGTTAAGCAATTAAAATAAAGCATTTGAAATTAAAAGCTACGATAAGTTCAAGTAAAGGCAAGTAAGTGACAAAAAAAATTGACGAGACACCTAAAAAATGTATGATACTGGCAAAGACGGCATTAAAGTTTTCTAATGAACTAATTGTAAGGTTAGTTAAGGGTAGGTATAAGGGCAAAGAAATTAGTCTAAGCACCTGAAATAAAGGTGCAATATCGGCATTTTCTAACCAACCTACAGTGAAGGTGTTTTAATGAGAAGCGAGGGAAAGACGCTATTCAGCTATTGAAAAAAATGTCAAGAAAGATATCATAAAGGTACAATAAAAGCCTTTACGGCAATTTTCTTTTAATTCTGTGAAATAAAATTTGTTTTTCGGTATTTAAAAGGCAAAAATGGTAATACAATCCAGGGGCAACAAAGTAGTTCTGGTTCTTTCATGATTGCCAGAAATTGTTCCTGAAATGCCATGCCTAATTTTGGCCCGGATTTCCTTTTATTAAAGGAACCAATAGAGCAACCATCAAAACACTTTATAATTTGCATTTTTGGAGAGCCGGACTTGTCCATCTACAAGCCGAAAAGTTGTGTGCTTGTTGGGTAGTTATAACTTTAAAGCTTATTTTAATTTGTATGGTTTGTATACATAAATGTAGCTCATAACTTGAATTAATGTATGAAATAAATTGTTTTTATGATGTATCGGATAAAACAAAATTCGGTTAACATGAAATAATTGTGATAGTCCCGCCAATTTCACATTAACGAGGTTTGACTGAATAATTATAATCATAACAATAAATTTCAAACAATATGACTGCATTAAAAAATATTTTATTGATGGTTACCATCAAGATAATGTTGGTCCACCAATAGAAAACCATCAAAAGTTTTGACTTGGGTTAAAAGTGACTCATAGTTATAAAAATGATGTAGCTGTCTATTGGCCAGTGAGCAAATTTTTAAATTTTTCATTGCAGAGCCTCACTCTAGAAAATACCAGGGACACATGTTTTGAGAGTCCTTGGATTAAAAAATGGGTTCTGACCCTTTTGCTTTAAATTGCCCAAAACTGCATATGTTAAACCAGTTTCGTGTCAACAATGCTAAACAGTTAAAACTACAAGAAATAAAACAATAAGTGTTGAAATTAATTTAACCAATTGAACTGGGAATTAAAAAACGTAAATTGAAATCAGACATGTGATTGCACGAAGGAGAAATTATCTGAATTTCTTTTTCTTGCCATGCATTTTTCCTTTTTCATGAATTGGATATGTTAAAAAGGGGTTAATTAAATGTATGTTTTTAGATTCAAGTGGTGTGAAAAATATTGTATTAAAAAAAAGCGATATTTTAAAGAATATGTGAAAACTAGTATTGATAACTGCCTAAAAAATGATTAAAAAAAACTGCAGAATTATTGCATCAAATAGTGAACAATCAGTTGCACGATTTGAATTTTCCGTAACAAATAATCGGATTTTTAAAAAAAACATGTGGAAATGAAGAAGAAAAAAAAGATTGAAATGCTGCATGGATTTAGCACAAATCAAGCTTGTATAAAGTAATTACACAAATGTGCGATTAAAATTTTGCACCCCGTAATAATATCGGAATTTTAAAAACTATGAGAAAACCAATTGTGTTAACTGCCAGATTAATTATAATTTACGATGCAATCCAGCACATTGAAAAGTGATTATTGAAATTCACGAATTGAATTTTCTATGTCGTAAACAGATACTAAACATTAATTTGTTCGAATTGTAGCCAAATATAAAAGGGAGAAATTATACCACATTGATTATATTCTGTAACAAATTGAAATTTGCAACAAACTTGCTACTCATTAAAATACAAGTTTTAAAAAAATGAGAAAAAACACATTTCTTTCTGGCGAAATGATCTTTTAAATGTTTGCCATTTCGGAATTACTTTTTAGATTATCGATTTTATATATTTGTGTTAGCTTCTTAATTTTGACCAAAGTTATCATGAATTTTTCTCTTCAGTCTCTTGTTCTCAAAAATTATCCAAAGTTGTGTTTTCCTTTAACAAATCCGCGTAAAAAACAGTAGTTATCGCACATGAACGAGAACCTAGGAAGAAAAACAAAGGGTGCTGGTAAGGTCGGAATAAATGTGTCTCGTTAACGAGATTTTGCATAAGTAACTAAATTTATATTTTAGATTAATGGAACTCCGAGAAAATTTTGTCTGCATATAAATGATTGATTCGCGGAAGTCTGCAAATTATTTGAATAATCACATGCATGGAAATGGATTGGTCATATTTTACATAAACAAGTTTTAAATTGGAACCTTCAAGGCAATAGAAAAAGAGGAAGACCTAAAAATACTTGGTGTAGGTTGATATAAGTGAATTGAAAAAAATATAGAGGCAAAGCATCTGGCCACAAATAGAGTGAGATAGAGAGCTTTGATAGAAGTTCTGATTCGGAGTAAAGTATTATTTTTGTAATTGTATTAAGATGACAGATGTCAGAACTATAGCTTTTGGTCATCTTAATAAATTTGAACCTCTTTAAAACTAATTAAGGATTTTCAATGAAAGAGTTTACCTAAAGAGTTCACAATATCTTTGTTGACAGCATCAAGTAGGATGAAAGTTTTTCTGATACAAATATGGTGAGAAAATCATGAATAAATTCTCCTTCCAGGAAACACACAGGTTCCAGGGCCAGTAGATGGTCCATCAAAAAAGTATTGGGATCACCAAGGGAGGTCACAATACACCTATATATTCAAACAAAGGCTTTTAATGTATCGTACACACATTTCTGATGAAATAAGAATTGCTAATAATTTAATAAAGCTAATAATAAAAAGAATTAACTACTTTTCAAACTCAGAAAATTTAAAATTTGTCCTAAGATATAATCAAAGTGCGTAAGATATAATTAGTGCTTAATGTTACCCTTGTGGTACATGCAATATTCTCAGGTCTACGATGGTACAAAATAGAACTGATTTAGTCATTTTTCTTTGCAACTAGCCTAGTGCCATTACACAAATCATCTGCTACGCTTAAATTTCTAACACGACAATTGCACCATTGAGACACAATTTATGCAATGGTAGTCCAAGGACACTTATTTTTGAGTTATTCTGGTTGAAATCTAAAGAAAAATTTTAAATCATCAGCATCCAAACATGTTGCTTTGTATTAACAAGGGAGCCACTCTAAAAAATTTTTAACACTGAACTTTTTAAACTAATCAACACGGTCTAGCGTAGTTTAGAAGAATTTTCAGAAATAAATAGCTCATTGACAGCAAAGTGTACCTATCCACAAGTATGGCCCACAAATTATATTAATGACTTGTTTTTCTTAAACGAAATTTTTTACATTTCTTCATTTTTTTAGTCCATTTTTACGGCAAACGAAACAAATTTAATAATTAACTTAGTAATCATTTTACAGTACTTGCTGAATAAATACATCACTAACTTTTTTTTTATCCATCATTTATTTGATCACTTCATCATCACTAATCTTACCTTAATTACCATAAATTTCATTAAATAAATAAATAAAAACAATCTGAATTTAACTTTCCGCATTCTTTTAAAACATCAACAAAGGGATACAGCAAAAATTATGGAAAAGTAATAATTTCTTTATTTACTTCTAGCAAATATTATTTTTATAATTTTTTTAAGATAAAAAAAAAAAACATTTTTGGAAAAATTAACTAAAAACAGATATTAATTGAAGGACAAAATTTAGACCACTGACTTTCTCAAGACTCACTTTAGTCCTGAAGAGTTGTACCCATGGTCATATGAATAGCATTCTACAATGTCACCTGATAATCTATTCAGATCAGATATGTTCAATTGATTCACCTGATAAGTAACAAGAGCTAACAATATTCTAACTAAATTAGCACCTACTTCATAAACCAAAAGTTTCAAAATCAAAAATAAGCAACTTTAATCACTTATTAAAAACGCTACACGCCTTGATTAATGTGCAATCACAATAAAAGGGTTTTACAGTACACAGGCTTGTCACTCAAATCTGGAAAAAAAATTTCATGCGTTTTTCCTGTACACAATATATTAAGAGGAAACACAATTGCTGTGCTCTTGTGTGGGCTAACTATTCTAGCTTTAATTTCTGGAAAAACTTATGAGAAAACAAAAAGGGAACAGCTGAACATACTTAAACAATGCCATAGGAAATGAAATAGTGTACTATAGCTGAAATATTCTGAAATATCCCATAAATTAAGCTTTGAGTGGTCACCATCCTTTAAAAGACGAAAATAAGAAACAAAATTCCCGGTTGTATTTTCCCAGTTTGTATAGAAAAACTAAAAATTCCCTGCAATTTCACTGTTATTTTAGGTGCTTTTTTAATTCCCTGTTATTTTTCCTTATTGATAACAAAACAAATAGCAACAAATGGCAAACAAATAGCATAAATAATACTTGAACTAAAAATTAAAATTCAATCAATATTTAAAACTGGAGAAAGTATCCGAGTATTGCAAGTAAACAAAGATTCAAAAAGTATTGAGTGAAGTTGAGTAGTCAGAAAATGCAGCATAAAATATTAATACTGCTGTTGGTTGAATTTAGTGATTAGTTATTTGGGATACTGGTTGCGTGGTACGTTTATCTTTTATTCACTATCGGTCAAGAAAACGATCTAACTACAATATGAGAATACACTTTTACTTATATGTAGTGAAATTAAATATTTTTTGACATTGACCACTTGTGGGTCACAGGTTGTGCAACACCGCACTACAATAAAAATGTCATTTTTAAATTGTACAAATTGATGACATCATGAATCTCATATAAGGTTGCTATTAAAAGAAAAGGACAACACTATTTTAACTTTAATAAAATTTTTTCTTCTGTTTTTTTTTTCCAACACAGATCTCATATTCTACTAGTGAGGTGCGAAAAGAATGAGATTCCTGAAATTGCAACAGTTAACTTTGTCTAATTCTTAATAATTGAAGCTCAAATATCTTGTCACCTACAGTATTGGGCCAAATTATTAGATGAAAGGTAGTTTTTTAATAATGACATGTTTTGCATAAGTTTATGTGCAATACTTTTATATTTAAACATACATATAATGAAATCACATGACACGAATTAAACACACTATAAGATTCTGCCGTATCTTTTATTTCGTCCGGGCTCAATTCATCCCCTGACTAAATTTTCTTCTTTACGCGTCATATGCTAGTTTCAATTTTTGTAATATTTTGGTGTTTGAAAATATTTTAACATTCATGAGGACTTCTTCACTTCTGAAGATTCGTGTGATTTCGTTGTCGATCTTATTTACGGCAATTACCAATACGGATTTCATAATTTTTATTGCGATGATTATTTAGAAAATGTGAAGAAGGAAATAATTTGTCCGTTCCTCTCCAACAAAATGTGAGAATATCACCCATAATATTAGAACAAAAAATTATTACATGTTCAATTAAAGAAGTATATATTCTAGTTTCTTTTTGTAAACACGTTTTCGTTATTTAAATTAGTAGCAGATATGTTTGTTATTATTAAAAGTGTCTTGCAGATAGATATCAGTGCTAGAGAGTTTTGTTACAGATAGCTTGAAAAAATTCTGATAGAGGGAAATAATCCACATTCAATTCAAATAGTGTTACAATTATGTGATGCACTAAAAAATTAAGAATGTACATAGCTTACTTATGAGTATCATCTCTAGCTTGTGAAGCATTGTCTTCAGTGTAAGTTCCAAGTAAATCAATCCTTACTTTGGAAAGCCACCTCACTAATAAAATAAACACACTAATTTTTATTTAAATAGTAACTAACTATATTAAATTCTTCATTAGTTATTTTGTTAATGATTGAAAAAAAATACTCAATACAAAAAAAAAAAAAAAAAAAAAAAAAAAAANAAATTTAAATTCAGATAAGTATAAAGCTTAGTTCACCAGACATTATTTACATCAAAGAAAACTCAGTGTAACATCTCATATCTGGACGCCCCTTTTTCAGAAGGGTCGATTTCCCGGACACTTTTTAACAATCAAAATAAACAAATATCTCTTCATCTTCCCATCTCTTAAAAAAAAAAGAAAGAAAGAGGTCTTTTGACATATTTTTCCCCTTTCTAGCTTTTAGTGATTAATGCATTGAACCCGTTAATCATCAGAAACCAGAAAGGAGAAGATCTACCAAGACCAAGGTATCAGCTACATTTTAGATTTTCAAATTCATGACTTTTCATGATTTTCCATTCCAAGAATTTTTCATGATTTCACGAAGTTACTATTCTCTCAGACAAAAACACAACAATAAATTTAAAAAAGCATTATAATAACATTAATTGAAATAGGTATAACCAAAACTGTTATACTCTGCATCTTCATATTTATAGATCTCAAATTTTAAAAACAGAGTAAAGAAAGAGCTGAAACAATAAAATAGCTGAAAAAAATACAAAAGGAAAGAAATACTTCAGATTTTTCTGTTCTCATTTCCGAATAAAAAAAATTTACCAATGACTGGTTTGCTTTAACTAGAATTTTAAATTGATAAAATTAAAAAAAATAATAATAATAAAAATTCTTAAATCACAAAAGTTTAAAACAGGGTTCCCACTCAATTTTTTAAAAAAAATTCAAGGACTTTTCCATGACTTTCAAGGACCTAAAATCAAATTTTTCAAGCACCTATTCGGTATTATTGTTATATGCTAAAGTACAAGTTAACCAGATTTTACAATTACGTAGAAGAAGAAATTGTATATTTTTAAATCACAATGCTTATTTGACAACAAAAAAAAATTATTTATTGAATTTATCAGCTAATAATACAAATGATTGATAGTTACATTGCTGTTTCAAAAATCACTTCGAAAAATTCCAATAGAGAAAAAAAAAAAAAAAAAAAACTCCAATTGGCATAGGATACTAGCCAACATTTAAAAACTAGCATCAGTAAAGCTTTTCATGAAAAATTTTATGAAGTGAATTGGAATTAATGAAAATGAATGAATGTATAATGCAAATTACATTAAACAAGCATAGTAAATAATTGATAAAGTTTGTGAATTGCACTGTTATTAAAATATAAATACTTTTTTTTAATATGTTAGATCAAATTTTAGGTTACAGGAAATGTATATAATTAGATAAATTATCAAAATATATCTATTTAACATATCTGTTTCAATTTTAATATCAAATTTTCTATTTTGTTACTTCAGAATATCTGTAATGTATTTTGAACATAATCAAATCTTTTGTAGAATTATATTTCGCACATAACTAACTAAGATCTACCGCGCTTTATTTGCTTTAAAATATATCCATAAAATGTCAAGCATGATTTTTGAAATTTTGTGAATACATATAATTTTTCCTAAGCGTAATTTTTAACCCACATTTATACGAATCTAGATATACTATATGTAAATCAAAATTATAAAAAAGGTGAAGTAAGTCTCGAAGATTGCGTAAATCACATATCACAATGTGTGATTTGTAAATTGAAATTGAATTGCAGTGTATGTTTCTTAAATCAGAATAATATGAATGGCAAATTATACAAAATACACGAACTTACAAGACATAAATCACAATGTGATATACATAAATCACTTTAATGTGAATTCTGTTGTGTGATTAGCTAATAGTTTTCATGTGAATAGTGATCATTATAATGCAAATTGCAATTAATGATTTGAAAGGTGCTTAATATAGAACAGCTATGTGTGATTCTTAAATCATTTTGATAAGAATTGTGGGTGGTAATTCTTAAATTTCTCTTTTGCGAATCGCAATGCGTGATTTGTTAACTACTAAAATGAGATTTGTGAGGCATGATTCTGAAATTACTTTAATTGAAATCATGATGTGTGATTGATAAATCACTTAGTAAGAATCATGCGTGATTTATAAAATACCATAATATGAATTCTGATTACTTATTTGCAAATCACCTTAAAGTAATATTAGATAAGTGTTCCATTAATCACTTTCAATTAAAACGCAAAAAATTTTATTATAAATGATAAAAAATTAATTATCCTTCCTAAATAAATTAAAAGAACAAATAGGATAACAATATTAACCTGGCGTAATAATGAAGTTAACATATTTCTAAATCAATTAAACACTATATATCATTCGAAAACTAGGACTACAAAACCTAAAATTTGTTAGAAATTTCAGCTTTCAAAACATCGGAGATGAACAATAATCTGCCAGAAAAGTTTTGCATCTTCTTTAACCCATTTTCATTTCAAGCATTAAAAGTTGCATCTATCAGAATTTCTATAATTTTAGGTTGAATTTATGTTTTTTTTTTTACTACTTTTTTGTAAAAAAAATTAGTAGTATTTTAATTCCCAAGAAATCAAGTACTTTTCAAGTACTCTATTGCAGAATTCAAGGACTTTTAAGGCCCCAGGTTTTTTTCAACCAAATTCAAGGACTTTCAAGGTTTTTCAAGCACAGTGGGAGCCCTGTAAAAGATAATTCGCTCTAGAAATGATGTTTTTCCTTACATTTTTTGAAAGAACATCCTAATTTTTAAAGAACATGATGAAATCATTTTATATTCTAATAAAATATGATGGAGTGGCTCTTTTGTTAGGAATTCAGATATTTGGAACAGGATGAAATTGGGGGGGATTCCATTTTAAAAATTAGATTTTTCGGAGACCTAAATCCATGAATTTCCATGATTTTTTTTTAAAAAATGGTAAAAATCATGACAAATTTTGTTCAATACTAAAATTCATGACTTTCCAGGAGCGTGGATACCCTGCAAGACCGTCGAGTCACGCTCCTCCTCAGGAATGCAGGAAATGAGGGAGATTTCTTTTCAAAAGAGCGCAACTGAGTCCCCTCCACACCTTCTTTCCTATGCAGCTGGCAAGTAAAAGAGGCATTTCCTGGAACCTTTTTATTAGAGTGCTAGGAAAAGAAGAAATACTGTAGAAAAGGGTAAACATGGCGAACGTTAAAGAGGAGGGGGAGTCAAAATGGAAAAGTTAAATAGGTCTAAAAGGATACACGTCCTTGAGAAACATCCGTTCATCCCTTGACCATGTAATATTTAGAAGGTGGGGAAAAAAAGGGGGTAACATTCATTCTTTAGCATTGTCATGAAAAAGACTTCAAGATCCACTCTTTAATGTTGTTTTAACAACTACTAACCAGATTCTCCTCAACTTGAACGATCTCCTCTTTGCGCATATTTTCTCTATACAAATGAGGAGGAAGTGAATTTTTCTCTTCCACCTACCCACCTTAACGAATGACGGGAATTCCCACTTCTTGCTTGAATCGTTCTAGTTCAAAACGGCTGAGAGTGTAATTAATACTTTCATAACTGTCAAATTGTTTTTCGTTTTCCATATTTTTAGCAAAAATTATTTTTTTTCTAATATTTTGTTTTTGATTGATTAGAAATCATTCTAATACTAAAACATTATTGCTTAAAAAATAATGCTTTTTCACTTTTTGCTTCTTAGATTCAGATCGTTTTAACCCCTTACTTCTCGCTCCCGTGAAAATGTCGGGGCATGTTTTTGCTCGCTATTTCTTGCTCTAGTGATATCGACAGGCTGGAGTGTTCTGTAGTAATGCGCCAATAAGAATAAAACTAATTCATTTCTTTTGCCTGGAAAACATTTTAATTCTCATTTTACTCACCATATAGCAGTACCAGGATATTTTTAAGGTAATTGTAAATAGTTAGTTTCTTTTAAGCTAGATACTAGTACTAATCAAATACGTGTATTTGGCAAAATAGACACTTTTATGACCGTTTTCTTGAAAATTAACCGATCTTTAAGGGGTTAAGCTTTGTTTACCTAGGGAGTCTATTATATGGAAAAATCTATTATCCGGACTTCCAGAAGAATAATTATTTATTGCCAATTTCAATAACTGATTACTGTTATAGACAATTCAAAGACTAGTTATTTTCCAGGTATGATATAGGAATTTTCCAGAGTTTCGTAAAAAATTGCAACTTTACCCGATCTTTGGAGTTAAAATAAAATTACCTGACAATTCCAGGCTTTCCCTGTTCTCCCGATCACTAGACTTAGTTTACAAAGAATATTTTTAGTGAAGGAAAAAAAAAATTTGATAAATTTTTTTCACTTGAAATATATTCAGTAAAGTATGAAGCTTAATTCACCAGACATTGAAGAATACATTTAAAGAAAAAAAAGAAGTAAATAAGAAGAATTGTGAATAAATGTTAACTTATACTACAATCAGTAAAGTTCAAAGTTAGTTCACCAGACATTGTTTACGCGGAAGAATATGTTTACTATGAAAAGTATCGGGAAAAAATTGTTGATTTAAAAAATTTTAACTTAAAATACGCTCAGTAAAGTATGATGTTTAGCTCATCATACGCATTTGTTTTTTTAGAAGGAATGAAAGTAAAGGGAAAAAAAGAAATCGTAAACAGTCAAGAACAATAAATAAATTGGGCTTGCATATGATAAATAAATATCAAACTTAAAAATCTTCTTTCCTAACATTACATTACTAATGCTATTTTGCTGTTTAATTTATTAAATACAGTAAATAGCTGAGAATAAAATTAATAGTAACAAAGCTGCTATGTCACTCAAAAAGTTTGAAAAGCTCTGATCTATATTATTACAAGTACATATTTATTTTTTTGAGGTTTCTCTCTAGAAAAACAAAGTTCTAAATTTACAAAACTATTGCCTTGACATATGCCTCTGAAGCTTGGACAATGACGACACAGGAGGAAATTGTGTCACAATATTTGAGATAAAGATTTTGCGGAGTATACTTGGACGTGTAAATGAAAACAATAATTGGAAGAGATTTAACTTTAAACTGTACACGATTTATAAACAACCTGATATTATTAAATACATAAAAAATAAATAGAATGAATTGCATGGACCCTGTGATTCAAATGTATGACAATAAAAAATAAAAAAAGATACTGCTTTTTAGACCCATTGAAACAAGAAAGCGGGAAAGACAGTGGTTGAAATGGGCTGATTCAGTGGAGTCTGATTTTCTTGCAATAAATGAAAAGAATTGGAGACAAAGATAAATTGGAAGTCTTTATGGAGAAATCTTCAGAGGAAGGCATTGGCCCACATTGGGCTATCTGACCAACTAAGATGATGCTGATTTTTATTTTTTCCTCAATAATTTAAAAAAACAATACTTATATGCAATCGTTTGGCATGATTGCACCAACTAAAAATAAATTTACAATAGTTATTATCATGTTAAGTTTTACACAATGTGAATCAATTGAATAAAATCAGCACCCTAAATCATGATTTTAATCACTTGACATTTATAAAAACCAATCATAAATTAAATCATTTAAGTAAAAAAAAGTAAGATTATGTATCAGCCATAAAAGGAAGTAGTAGCATGAATTTAGAAAAGTGGAATCAAGAATAAATAAACTTTCCTGAGTAATAAAATATTAAAATTTATTTACGAATGTATTAATGCACATTTATAAAATTTCTTTTAAAAATGAAAACTTTTAAAAATACATGATAAATAAAAGCAGATGAAACACAATATTTGCTTCTTTTTTTAAAAAAAATTTGTTAGATTGATGACAGCATTTGCCTAAAATTTTTTTTTTCTAAGGCAGTAAAGCATACCTGCCAACATTGGAGAAATAAAATAACAGAGATTTTACTAGCAACATTTTTTAGGCTACAAGTAAATTTTTTATACATCACGCATAATCATGTAAGTCAAAAAGAGAAAGTCGAAATCGAAAATAATTTATGCACTTATATTTAGTTAAAGTAAAAAACATGTATATAAATCTTAATCCAAAGATTATTTTTTAAACCATTATTTATAATTACTTAAACTATTAACACCTAACATACTGCAGTACTGGCAATAGCACCATCTGTTGAGGAATAAGAAATATTTGTGCCATCAGCGGATATTTTATTGCCAAATTTCTTCAACAAATAAGGAGAAATTTGAGAATATACTGGCAAACAGGGGATAATCGAAAAATACAAGAGTTTGGTTCTCATTTTGGTCCTGAAACGTTGTTTTTTTATCTCTACAAACCGGACATTACTTTTTCTAAATAAATTGAAATACAGAGACTCTTTTTCTGTTTCTGAAAATAACTTATTGAAATAAATTCGTATTCACAAGAGTTCAGGTGCTTCATTTTAAAGTTTTTGAGAATAGAAATGGTTGTAATTAAATTAAATCTTATGTTTTTTGTTTGTGTGTTTATACCATTTAAACAATTTTTTACACACTAATTGCATTTTTTTATATAATATATTTATTACATGAAAAATTATTATATAGTAGATTCTTTACATAATATATTTTATATGATAGATAGATATTGCTTACATTTATATTAAAAACACCATCCATTGTAAATCTAAGAGATTGTTTTATCTTTTTTTGCAATTCCCTTATTCAAATATTTTTTTCGACAGTTATTGCTATGCATTCCATATAAAAAATTCTGATAATTTCAAATAAAAAAAATGTCGCAGTTCAGCATAAATGTGATTAATTTTTGTTTTCAATTATTGGTATAATTTTACATGTGATTTTGACGATCCCGTTATTTAACTAAGATGTTATTACGACACGTGCATTTCTAATCATGAATTTAAATACTCACTTTTTGATACGGTATTTCGGTCCAGTTTTATCGTAAATCCTAGTTATTTTTTCTTCATATTTTTGGCAATGAATATGATTTGGTTGAATGGGGTAATNTATTGTTTAAATAAATATTCTTGTAGATATTTACAGTATCTTTGTAGATATTATTTAATTATTTCTACAACCTAGAGAATATTCTAAAAACAATTTACGGTGTTAAATTTCGTTATTAGGGTACCCTTCCCGTAAACGGACAACTCTTATAAACGGAGAAATTTTTTGGTCCCATGAATGTCCGCTTAACGGAGGTTTCACTGTATATGATAGATAGATATTGCTTACATTTATATTAAAAACACCATCCATTGTAAATCTAAGTGATTGTTTTATCTTTTTTTGCAATTCCCTTACTAAAATATTTTTTTCGACAGTTATTGCTATGCATTCCAATGAACTATAAAAAATTCTGATAATTTCGAATAAAAAAAATTTCGCATTTCACATGCTTTATTCGTGTTGAGTTCAGCATAAATGTGATTAATTTTTGTTTTCAATTATTGGT
Source organism: Parasteatoda tepidariorum (assembly GCF_043381705.1). NCBI lineage: Eukaryota > Metazoa > Arthropoda > Arachnida > Araneae > Theridiidae > Parasteatoda > Parasteatoda tepidariorum. The sequence goes on from NC_092205.1 coordinate 99,319,947, forward strand.
ATAATTTTACATGTGATTTTGACGATCCCGTTATTTAACTACAATGTTATTACGACACATGCATTTCTAATCACGAATTTAAATACTCACTTTTTGATACGGTATTTCGGTCCAGTTTTATCGTAAATCCTAGCTATTTTTTCTTCGTATTTTTGGCAATGAATATGATTTGGTCGAATGGGGTAATGAATTGTGATTTGGTCAAAAACCAAATATTTGGCAAAAAAAAAAAAAAAAAANAAAAAAAAAAAAAAAAAGCGACTAATGTACATTCGGGGGCAAAGAGTATTTTTAGCACCATAGCAACACTGAAACCAAAATTTCAATGCTAAGAATATTATTTTCTGGAAAAACATATTCATAAATCAACGCTAAGGCCTATCAGAAACGCTTTTAAAAATGCCTTGCTGTCATAAAAACTAAAGATTATATGAAAAAAGCGAAACATTAAAAATAAAAATCGATCTCAATTTTCTAAAGAAAATTTTATGGCTGAACATCTCAGTTCTCCAATTGCCAGAAAAAGTCAAGAAAAAAGAATTAAGTCTAACAGAAATGCTCTTGAAAATTGCCACGTTATAATAAAAAAGTCTATAAAAAGATTTTTTTTTAAAAAAAAGCTAGATAGAAACAAAAACAAAAAACGTTCTTCATTTTTTTAATGAAAATTTTATGCTGAAAATCTCAATTTAAATGTTTCATATTGCCATATTTTTAGAAGAAAAAAATTGATATAAAATAGTTTATTAGTAACGTTTATTAAAAAAAATGCCTACAAAAGGAAAAGTTAATTTAAAAGAAAAACAGAAAAAATAAATTGTTCTTAGTTCCTAAAACAAAACTTTAATACTGAAAATCACAGTACTATGTTTCTGGTTATTCATATTACAGCACAGGGAAAAAGTGATAATAAATTAATAGTATGAGACATTCTGTTAAATACCAATAATGAAACCAGCAAAAATGAAAAAAAAAATCCTTCTCAATTCTTAGAATTAAAAGTATCGAAAAAATGACGAAATTTACTTATCTGAATAAACATATATATATTTTAAAAAAAGCCAAAACTTGTGGTTCAATGTAAACTAATCTAGTTTCAATTCCTCAAATTTAGTTTTTCCAATTGTCTTCTACGTGATAAATTTGCTAGCCATGTGCAGAAACATGGATTTTAAAATTTAAGAAATTTGTGTAAAAATTAGATCTAATAATAAACAATATTGTAACATAGTTAAAAATACTATTTTATATCTTTCTTTATCATATCTATATAAATTTTAAAAAAATTAAATAAATAAATACTTTTCTAAAAAATAATTCCGCTGAATATTTGGATGATCATTCGAACAACTGATTTTTTGACAAAAGGTCCAAATACTCGTAACATCCCTAATTTTAATGCAAAGTTATTGAAACCTGAGAAATTCATAAAGAGGCGAAAAACATGAATTTTTAAACTGCTCACTGTTTGTAGTTTCGATTTCAATTTAAGTGATCTTTTTCATTAAAAAAAAAGAAAACGTTTACTATATAAAAAAAATTGAATAATAAAAAAAAAGAAATAATAAAGTACACTACCAAATAAGAATTGGATTTTATTCTGAACTATAACAGTTTAGTTTTTATTTTAGGCTATTGTTTAATTTTATTCAACTAAAATATTTATTTTGAATTTACATTACTTAAATTATGTACTAAATTTCTTCCTTTCATTCTATGAGCATTGGCTTCTTTTTTATTTATTTTTAAATTAAATTTTTGTATTGCAAATTATGATAAAAAAAGCATTTCTTTTCTCCAATGTTTATTTATTTACTTTGATATGATAAAAATGGAAATTTTTAAAAAAAAATTTTTTTTAGTTTTTTTTATGAATTTTAATAATTGAACGCCTTTAATTTTCTACAAATATACTGCTAAGCTTATTGATAAAAAAAATTACTAATGTTTAAATAAATATTAGGTACTACATTTGCTGTTAACATGTCCAAATACATGTGCGGCCCTTTGTTAGTCAACCTGCAGTGCAAGTGGCCTTTCACTAAAAAAGGTTGTGCACCCCTAGTTTACACGATCCAAGCTCCAAACAAATTAAGTTTTCCTCAATTTCAAACAATCTATTTCAGGAATGGCACAACTGTAGAAACAAACTGTACAAGTATGGGTCTATATTCACACAGAATTTATAAAAATATCTTTTTTAAGATACAGTGATACACAAACATTCAGAATCATATACATATCCAAACATATTCAGAGCTCAGCATTAAAATAAAACTTACACTTTCAGGCAAATTGCAGCCATTTTTGAGGAAGGTGCTTTTGTAAGCTTTTCGCAAAATGTATGAATAAGTGGTTCACTTTGTAGAACTATTATAAGGAGGGTTTAAAGTACATTCTGCATCTGGAAAAAAAGATGCAATAAAATAAATGACAATCAAATTGATCACTAACATAGGTTCAAACTTTAAAGGCTATCAGGAAATAATTTGATAAGTAGAAATACAAGGTTAGCAAAAAATAATTGGTTCGGACCCATTGTTTTTTATCTGGATAATTTCTTCAAAAATATTTTCTTAATTTACCATAATTAAAGATATATTATGTTTATTAAATTGTCATTGTAAAGAAATTTTTAGTCTAAATATATTCTTACCAGTAATTGCATATGTAAATACTACTTAAAAGTTATGTGTGTATACTTCATGATTAAACGTAGAAGGCAACATTAAGCTTTGGTCCAAACAATTGTAAGCGCTGACAGAAGATCAAGAAATATTTTTATACTACTAAATGAGCAAAATTATGCTTAAGAGGACGTCATACCACACGAGAAACTTTTCGTTGCAAATTCTCTTTCACCTTAATAACTTATTTAAATTAAAGAAAAAGTGAGTTCAGACAAACCTAGAGTAAGTCATAAAGTTTCTAATACTGGTAATAAAGTATTAAACATATCAAAATGAAAATAAATTATGAGAAGATAACTTCTGCTTATGCAATGGTTACTTCCAATAAATTGTTTGCATTTTGAAATTTAAAAAAAAAATTTCAGCGATTTAAACTTGATAACTTACTCTAGGTTTGTCTGAGCTCAATTTTTCTACACTTAGTTATGGAGATGAAAGAGAACTTTCAATGAAAAGTTTCCTTAAGGGTATAGCATTCTCTTAAGTCATTTTTCAAAACAAAATATAAATGCAGGAAAATTGTTTATACCCAAAACAATAAGCGTAATGTTAGTAAAAAGAGAAAATCAGGCATTCCATGCAAATTAAATTAATTTTTGAATTAAAATTTAAAATGTTTCAAATAAACGATGCCTAAATTTTAATTCATTAATGTAATGGTTTCAATTTAAGTTCTTAAAAACTTTTTACTTACTTCTATTTTACACTTTTTCTCATAACATGCAGTGGTTAATAGTTGAAACAATTTAATAGAATTAGTGAGTTCAAAGAAATTAATACCAATAATTTATTTTTACACTACAGTTTTTAATACTTATACCACGTTCATGACTTAAAAAAAAAACCTTTGTATTTTGCTTGAAAAACAATTAAATTATCTATAAAAAATTATTTTTTAAAACAGATGAGACTAAAATTAATGGTAACATACCATAAAACATTATAAAAAGAAAATAATAATTTATAGAAGGTAAAAATAATGAGATGCAATCATAATGATAATTATAAACGGAATCTTTTTCCTTCAATAAGAAAAAATACTTTTAAGAATACATTTCAAATTAGAATTTAATTTGAGTCTATTTTAATAATTATTTAAAGAAAACACTATCATATAATTATTCGTTAATTCAGAAAAATGTAACCATGTGTGGACCGTGGTTTCATTTTCTACTCTTAGTTATGTGTATATGTTTAGGCATTAACCTTGAAGGTGGCTTTATGATTTTAAAGAGTGTAGAGCTCTTGGAATTTTGTCGGTTTTGATTGTCTATGTATCTGCATCTTCCTTATTAAATGTGAACCTCTGGTACTTGTTTTTCTTATATGTGGACCTGCAATGAAAAAATCAGGTAGATATTTACTCATTAAGATATATTTAGAGCTGGCAGCAATTGTTCTTTAAAGAAAACTCCCAATCAACAGCAACTTTACCAGCTTCATGAATTTGCAACAGCCAATCACATCTTCTAAATCAGTCAGAAATCCTTCATCTGAATTCTCCTATCAAATAGCTACGACGATCTTGACACTAACGAATAAAATTATAAATCTCAATAATGAGCAGAAAAATAGACTTTTTTTATTCAGTAATACGATTCTACCCTTAGAGTTGCTTCCTAAAACTGATCTTTTTGGAATCAAGCACTTCTTCAATAGCTGAAACTCTCAAATAACATTTGTAATTATATGGTTCAGGTTAGATTTTAATAACCAGTTTTACCAAAACATGATAAAAAGTAGGTTCTTAGTGGTTAAAAAAGATGGAATTAATCAAAACCTGTTAAAAATTGGCAGTCCATAATTTATTTNGAATTAGCGAATAATAGCTAATAAACGGTTAAATTTTCGATATTTAATAGTTAATACTTGGCAGCAATGGATAATATATATTTCAAAAAGCAATTAAGGACTAAGGATCTACTTAAACATGTTCATTAAAAATACTATTTTAAACATGTTTGTGACTAGAATTATTGTTCTCATACTATGCTATCATAAACTCACTTTAATAAATACTTAAAATAATAAAAGCATTTTATTTTAATAATAAGAGAGACTGCTATTTTTTTTGTTTAGTAGCTAATTACAGAAAATTATTAATTTTTGTAATTGTTGTCCCTACCAGAAAATAGCCAATTTGTAGGGAATAACCTATGTACTATATTAAAGCAACTAGTCATTAGATGCATGATTATAAAACTAGTTGTTTACAAAAGAAAAAAGCGGACAATTTTGTTCACTGCTGACAAAAACTTACTAGCACCAAACAGGCATCAATATAAAAATATCCTTAAGCAATTCTACACCAATATTTCGTCTTGAAAATAGATCCATCACAATAGTTTTTGTTTTAAAACCCAGTTTTTTTAAAAAAATTTAATTTTAATACTTTATGCTCTTAATTTTAATGAATTAACGCAAAGTTTAGTAAAAATCTATAGTTTTATAAAATGTTTTGACAGACCTCTCAAAAGGTATCAGTGTCATTTGACTTGTAACTATATCAGTTACTATAAAAAAATAATAGTTAGGTTCGTTACAATTGTTACAAACGACTCACATTTCTTCCACTTTAATACGAAACCAAATTAATATTATAATTTGATTTCATATTAAAGTCGAATGAATTAATAAAAATCACTCAGATACCATAATTAAAAGAAATATGAGAAAAACAGTTCCATGCTTTGATTACAGAATACATAAAAAATCAAACTCAACCTGCTCGTCATCAGTTGAATCATTAAAAGTATCGGTTGAATCATTAAAGTAACTCATCCTAATTCGGAATTATATTTATCAGAAAAGTTAATGTCCTATATTTATTTCAGAAAGATTAAATAATAACTAGAATCTTGAATCAGAAAGAGATCAAATTTTTTTGTTTTGCTAAGATACTTGCTGCTGCATATATCTGTGCGATTTAAAACAAGCTTTAAACTTTCAAAGCTTTGTGGAGACGTAGTAGCTACAGGTGACGTAGGTATGTAGGTACTTTATTAACATCGCACTAGAGCTGCACGATGTGCTATTGGCAACTATCTGGGAAACATCCTTGAGGATGATACGAAGATATGCCATCTCAATTCTAATCCTCTGCAGAGGGGATGGCTAACCTGCTTTGGTAGACAGACGGCCTGCGCGAAGTCGAATACTTTACAGCAGAACAGTCTTACGAGGACCGATACCGCTCACCCTCAGTCCCTACTCAGACTAATCAAAGTGGTGATCCACCCGCTTACTGACCGCAGCCAGTTTTGCTTGACTTCGGTGTTTCAATACAATCAATTTTTTTTGTACTTTTGTTTGAATAAAGCATGGGTTTGGTGCCTTCCAGTCACTGGACACCTCAATGGACCGCGGTGTGGCGGACGCCCGCTGCTGTCGACCCTGCTCGGCTGCATGCGGTTTGACGCCGCTCCCCTGTGGGTTCTGACTCTCGTCCACTCTCCATTGCTCATCGACGCTTAGTGTTGCTATTTGTAGAGCATGACTCGGGGCCATGGATCCTCGTGTCCATGCACCACCGGGTCCTCCGACCGATTCGAGGATTGCAGAAACGATAGTCACCAAGTCACCGTATAGTCACCGTATATATACGTCATCCAAACGATAGTCACCGTATGCCTCTTTTGGGGCGGGGCGGGGTTAAGACGTCCTTGACTTCGGTGTTCTACTGGGAACCGTGTCTTTACTAACAGTCCACTGCGGAACATAGGTTGCATAGAGCAGCACTCTTTACCTATGGCAATGCATGCTTTCGCCAATAGCGTGTGGAGAGTCGCGCCACCCAATATTACATTATAAAGCGTTCTTTCAATTTATATTTCAAAGAAGAAAACAACAAATGAATTTGGATAACTCCACTGGCAAGCTATGATACAATTACGAAATTGAAAATAACGATACATTACAGTGATATTGTACACTTTATTTCTTTGTCAAGGTGACAGCCCCTTGCAGGCCTTGTCTGCCGCAGCAGCTGACAAAAGCCAATTACTCATATCCCTGACAACCTCCCTTCCAAATTTTAATCTTCAGGGTTTTCAGGTCATTTTCGATGTCGTTGAGGATATTGTACACTAAAATAGCAAAATAAGGGACAACATTCAAAACATGGAAAATCCTATCCTTTATTTATGTTAGAATTAAGTGTTAGAATTTATAAGTTGCAGAAAACTCTTATGAATGGAAAAATTATTAAGAGTACATTTAAACACAAATCGCAACAATAAAATTTCTTAGAATATTAAGCTTGTTCACACATCACCTTGTAAGCATAACATCAGAGGAGGAAGTTATCGAAAATGATACTACATCTACGACTATATCTACATAGTTTTAATTTGATAGTTCTTATTCAATCGGACATATTTGTCACCCTTTCATTAAGAAAATTATTATAAAAAAATAATCTGTTGAACACATCAAAAATAATATTTATGAAAGACTGAATAAAAAATAGGCCTAGTCCTGAGTAAAATGTATTTCAATTTACAGCTAAAGTAATTTAATATCGAATTTATGAAGTTAATCATTAATTTTCAGTTTAGATTTTAATTTCTGATGGATACTTTCATAGTTAATAATATATATTTTAATTCAGAACAGTTTTAAATTTTTTATACGTTATATTTCACATAATTATTTTATTTCATTTAAATTTAAATGCATTATAAAGCGTTTTTACAGCATTGGGAGAGCTACCACAAATTTTTAGTGAAGACATTATATTCCAAAAGGAACATAGTTTTAAAATCCATTTTATATTTTATAACCGTCGTTGAACAGCTGACCCAATATTTTTTGGGTTTACGACTACTAATATTCAACTCTGTATCCTTGTAATTTTGAACCAATCCAGAAGACTAGGAAACTCCTGAAAAAGTACCCCAGTCACCATTTACTAGACGGGGAGACTTTTGCCAGTGGGTGTCGAACCCACGAACTCTAGGACATGGGCCCAGTGCCCTACCATCCAGTCTATTCCAGCCTATTCTATTTGTAAAATCTATTTAATTTAATTTATAAAATAGCGAAGAATAGCTAATAAATTAATAACTTTTTGATAATTTTTATTTATTTATTTATATTATTTTATGTTATCTTCTTAACTTCTTTTTCAAACTTTTTAAGTGAATAAAGTGTTCTATACCTGAAAACAATTATTTTTCTTTGTTAAAGAGGGAATAATGGCTGAAAAAGGGACAAAAGTCGTATCAGGAGGCACGNTTAAAGGAAACATTTTAGAACAAGATAAATATTGGGTTTTAGTAATCAAGAGGTAAAGATATACAAAATCTTCAGAATATACAGAAATGATATCGACATTTAAAGAGAACTAAAACAAAACCGAAAGTTTACTCAACTGTTCCTTGGCGCTAAAGTATCTCGCCAAGGAAGCCAACAAAGCTTTGCAGCTATTTCAGCTAAAAATAGAATATATATTGAAATATACTTAAACATTATAAGTTTAAAGTTTAAGAAACAATAAAAACTTATGTTAAATGCAAAAAAAGTGAGCAAAAACGAGCGTAATTGATTATTAAAGCAAATAAAACATGATTATCAGAGCATGACTGAGTATCGGAAAAATTTTAAAATCAATTTTAAAATAGAAAAAGAGAAAAAAAATGTCGCCCTTTCTTGTAAAAAGTTATCGGACAGTCCCTCGAAAACTTCTCCGTGCAGTAAAATGCTCAGGACTTTTGTACCATTCTTATTTCTGAATTAAAAAGACAGACAGTTAATTGCATCAGACGATCGCAATGCTAAACGAATGGACGGGAATCGAAGCGGTCTCAGTGAACGGCAAGTTTGGGCTACAGTCACGTGACTTTATCTTGTCCGCGGGTCGGGGGTTATTCTACTCTCTCTACCCAGTATTTCAACTCTATGGTATGTAGGTACTTTATTAACATCGTACTAGAGCTGCACGATGTGCTATTTGCAACTATCTGGGAAACATCCCTGAGGATGATACGAAGACATGTCATCTCAATTCTAATCCTCTGCAGAGGAGATGGCTAACCTGCTTTGGTAGACAGACGGCCTGCGCGCGAAGTCGAATACTTTACCGCAGAACAGTCTTACGAGAACCTGATACCGCTCACCCTCAGTCCCTACTCAGACTAATCAAAGTGGTGATCCACCCGCTTACTGACTGCAGCCAGTTTTGCTTGACTTCGGTGTTCTACTGGGAACCGTGTCTTTACTAACAGTCCACTGCGGAACATAGGCGGCATAGAGCAGCACTCTTTACCTATGGCAATGCATGCTTTCGCCAATAGCGTGTGGAGAGTCGCGCCATCCAATATTACAATATAAAGCGTTCTTTCAATTTATATTTCAACGAAGCAAACAACAAATGAACTTGGATAACTCCACTAGCAAGCTATGATACAATTACGAGATTGAAAATAACATTACAGTGATTTTGTACACTTCTTTTTCTTTGTCGGCGTGACAGCAACTTGCAGGCCTTGTCTACAGCAGCAGCTGACAAAAGCCAGCAACTCATATCACTGACAACCTCGCTTCGTTGAGGATATTGTACACTAAAATAGCAAAATAAGGGATAACATTCAAAACATGGAAAACCCTATCCTTTATTTATGTTGTGATATTATTGTTCTTAAATTTGAAAAGGCTCACGACCTGTTAGAATTTATAAATCACAGAAAACTCTTATGAATGGTAAAATTGTTAAGAGTACATTTAAACACAAATCACAAGAATAAAACTTCTTAGAATATTAAGCTTGTTCACACATCACCTCGTAAGCAAAACATCAGAGGAGGAACTTATCGAAAATGATACTATATCTACGACTATATCTACATAGTTTTAATTTGATAGTTCTTTTTCAATCGCACATATTTTTCACCCTTTCATTAAGAAAATTATTATAAGAAATAATCTGTTGAAAACTTCAAAAATAATATTTATGATAGACTGAATAAAAAATAGGCCTAGTCCTGAGCAAAATTTATTTCAATTAACAACTAAAATAATTTAATATCGTATTTATGAAGTTAATTATTAATTTTCAGTTTAGATTTTAATTTCTGATGGATACTTTCATAGTTAATAATACATATTTTAATTCAGAACAGTTTTAAATTTCTTATACGTTATATTTCACATAATTATTTTATTTCATTTAAATTTAAATGTTTTAATTACATTATAAAGCGTTTTTACAGCATTGAGAGAGTTACCACAAATTTTTAGTGAAGACATTATATTCCTAAAGGAACATAGTTTTAAAATCTATTTTATATTTTACAACCGTCGTTGAACAGCTGACCCAATATTTTTTGTGTTTACGACTACTAATATTCAACTCTGTATCCTTGTAATTATGAACAAATCCAGAAGACTAGGATACTCCTGGAAAAGTACCCCAGTCACCATTTACTAGACGGGGAGACTTTTGCCAGCGGGTGTCGAACCCACGAACTCTAGGACATGGGCCCAGTGCCCTACAATCCAGTCTATTCCAGCCTATTCTATTTGTAAAATCTATTTAATTTAATTTTTAGAATAGCGAATAATAGCTAATAAACTAATAACTTTTTGATAATTTTTATTTATTTATTTACATAAATTTATGTTATCTTTTTAACTTCTTTTTCAATATTTTTAAGTGAATAAAGTGTTCTATATATGAAAAGAATTATTTTTCTCTTTAAATAGCGAATAATGGCTGAAAAAGTGACAAAACTCGTATCAGGAGGCACGCACACATCACCTCCCGTTACTTCCTATAATATTAACCTATAAATTTCAAACTCGGCCCGAAATTAGAGTTTAATGTAATAAACAATTGTACCAAAGGGATTTTTTATACACCGATTAGTGGGTCCTCAATCGGCCAAACTAAGTTTTGTTGACTAACCGGGAGA
>NC_092205.1:99331046-99351682 GCF_043381705.1 Parasteatoda tepidariorum
ATACAAGTTTTTTTTTCTTGTGCTACAAAGCCTGCACTTGCTGGCTGGAATTTCTCTGAGAGGACAGGCATGGTTCCCCACAATCACCGAGAGGATTTAACACACAACAGATTGAACTTTCACATTGCTGCGTTAGTAGCTGAGCAGAGTGAGCGCAACTAGTAAAGAAAAACAATGAGGCAAGTGCTTTCGATAACAACTTTTATTGCACCTATCTGTACAAGAACAATGAACTGAAATCGTACTTTATTATATTAAAGGGAAATAGAATTTATTATTAACTACGGTACATATATTAGGACACATCATCAACAGAGATGATTGGAACTTTTCATACATTTTATATCTTCCTTAAACTAGGAACACTATAGAAATGATGTGGGGGGGGAAACTTGTACTAAAATTGAACCTTTTGTTCGTATCAATGATTTCATTTATCAATGTGATTGCTATGTCAGATGCATGAAATCTTGATAAGGCATAAATCTTTTGAGGATTTTGTTAGTATGCATTTTCAATAAGAATTTATGATTAACTCAGCTGTTATATTTTACACTGTTAATAAACTGCTCGTGTAAAATAATTTATAAACCAGTATGCAAAACTTATTTTTCAAAAAAAATTCTTTTAAGAGATCAGTAATGGCGTAAACTTTAGAGCAAATGATCTTTTTAAACCTTTGTCTTTTCAAACATGTTTTATCTTCGAGTTCATGAAATTTCAAAAATAAAATTTGACTTTTCTAGACTATATTTTATCTATATATTGTAATATTTCGTCAGAAAAAAATGATTGCTTCCAATAGGGTGGACCGAGTTCAAATCCCAGCGATGACTGGTCGATACGAATTCGACAACCGGCAAGCACCGACCACAGCGCTGACGTGAAATATCATCAGTGGTAAACGGATCATGGGTTAGAGTTTCTTTGCAGTCTTGTGAACCATGGTAGGACTTCGTTGTTCTCCCCTCCATGTAACGCAAATGCAGGTTAATTTCTTCAGGATCTTTATGATGGCAAATTTCTCTCGATACTTGATCCATAAGTTCCCTTATCTACTTATCTGTTCTGAAAATTACAAGGCTACGGCTGGAGTAGTTTTAAACCCAAAAATTGGGTCAGCTGTTCAACGACGGTTATAAAATAAAATTAACTAATAAGTAGCCTTCTTATTTGAATACGTCACGGACACTGAAATCGCACTTTGATTTATATAATTCTATAATTTTGTGGCTTGATGTGGTAGTTAAAGGTAAGCCATTATGTATTTTGTGAAATTTAGTTTACTTCTATTTTAGAGCAAATATTGACATTACAATTAGACGCTAATCATAGAAGAAAAAAACTTTTTTGCAGTTATAGGTTGATTTAATAAAATATTTTAAACTATAGCTCTCAATATTTCCACGTCGGAGAGCAAGGAAAAATCTCTGAAGATTTCCTTCGCTCTTTGCACATGCATAAAAGCGTANCTGCATCTTCTCTTAATTTTAACCTATAATTTTTAAGCTTGTTCAGATATATTGTTTCGACGTACTAAACTATTACACCAAGCTGCAAAATTATCGACGAATTAAGGGCTGAAAAATGGGGTATAATAGTATGTGCACCATGCAAATCCACGGAAATGACTTCATCCTGTAAAAAGTCAGATTAACACGGTCTTATGGTATAGTATGAAGCAACAAATTGCTAGTTCGATTCCCGAGGTGACCAGTAGTACCGTAAGTAAGTACAAAGGCTAATTATTATTGAATAGGCCTATATTTTTAATTTGATTTGAGCATCCCGAATAGTGTCGGTCAAACTTTTAAGTCAGTTTCGCGTATTTGCAGAGGGGCTCAACCTCATATTCCCCTTTGATGTCCCTAATTCTTCTACAATTTTGTAGTTTGGAATGATAATTTTTAATAAAGATATATCCACCCAAATTTCAAAATTATAGGTTAATAATAAGAGAAGGTATTGTCAGTTATATATATTTAGAGCATGGATTATATTCTTCTATTATAACGGAAATATTAGGGCCGGGATAGCCTGGTCGGTAGGGTGCTTGGCCCATGTCCGAGAGTTCGTGGTTTCGAACCCCGTCTGCCGAAGATTCCCCGTATAGTAAATGGTGACTGATGCATATTAAATCTGTCGATTCGCAAAGTCCTCCATGTTCTCATAGCAAATTAATACGTCTGGGGTTACTGAATTGGAGATTGATCGTTCTCTGATTCAGGTCAAAATTATGATTTGTGGATGTATGAATGGGTCCGCCCTATAAGCAGGTGTGATGTATGGGTGTGGCAGAAGTCGAATTCTGAATTATAGATGACGCCACTGGAAAACAAGAACAATCGCACCCCTCTGCCTTAACAGGCATGCGTCAACAGCAACAACAAAATTACCATAATGTAAAAAATGGTTAATTCTTTTATATAAAGAGAAAAAAAATTAATAGTTTGTCTTCTATTTGCATGCGATATTGCAGACCACCGGGTTTTGAGCTTGTGCTTCGGGATTAGCAGTTTGGCGTTTATATATGGATACCACAGGGCAGTTGTCATTTTCTTTAAGGGGATTCAAGCTTCTTATTCGTTACCACGGATTTGCATGGGGTGCACCCTATTAAGCCCCATTGAGAGACTCTTAATTCGTCATTAATTTTGCGTCTTGGTGCTGTAGTTTAATACGGTTTTAACGATATATCTGATAGATTTAAAATTATAGGTTAAAAGGACTTTTTTTTTCTTCCCTAAGAAAAGAAAATATGGTTTAACAAGGTATTTCTACATATCATATATTAATATTATAATGTCATAAATATTTATAATTGGATCCAATGTTAAAGCGTAGTGCCTTCTTATAATTATAATGGTGCTTGCTAATTGTAGTTGTAGTTCATTTACGTCGCACTAGAGCTGCACAATGGGCTATTGGCGACAGTCTGGGAAATATCCCTGTGGATGATCCGAAGATATGCCATCGCAATTTTGGTCCTCTGCAGAGGGGATGACACCACCTCTTCAGTAGCTCGACGACCAGCGCGTGAAGTCGAGCACTTTACGGTAGAACAGTTAAACGAGGACCAATACCGCACAACCTCGGTTCCTATGCAGACTAATCCAAGTGGTCACCCACCCGCACACTGACCGCAGCGAGTGATGCTTGACTTAGGTGATCCGCTGAGAATCGTGTCTTAACGATCAGTCTACTGCGGGACGGTGCTTGATAGAAAGAACTATCGTCATGATATTATACGCTTACAATCATACGACTATATGATATGCTTACTATGTGTATACTATCATTTTTTCTAGTGAATACTATTAAATTAGTTGTATGTCTTACTCTATTTATAAATAAAATATACATTGAACTTGACAAATATTATATTTTCTTTAGAAAACAAGTATACAGATGTTAAGGAATCACAGCAATATTATTATTCAAATATCAAGTTCATACAGAATCAATTCACAATTGTTAAAGAGTTCACAGTTGTGCACTGTTTGAATGTCATGTTCTGCAGGATATAAGACTTACAACTCTTTAAGTGTTATAGTCTTGATTAACTTTTAGATCAGTCGTGATTTACTTTCTTTTGAACAACCTCCTGAACATTCGAGAGAAGCAACAAAAGCATCCTTGCTCTTTGGTATTTTGTTCAGATTGTTCGTTGATGGTTAGCTCAATGTCACTTCGTTGCCAAAAATCTCTTTCATCTCTTAAAGGACAATCACGACTTATTAATCTAAAATTTAAAAATAACATTCACTTTTTTAGAAACTCAATGCAGTTTTTTGTTTTGTTACAGCAGCTTCTTTTTTTTAAATAAAAGATTTTCGTTTAGAGCAATATGCGTTTAAAATCAGAGAAATTTTCTAATGCACAGATTTCAAAAAGGCAATTTAAGCTTTTCATAGGTCAAAACCGTTATCTAACTTACACTGTGAAACAAATTCATGATGGATTTATTAGAAAGATTTAGTTTTGCAGATTTATTTACGATGCGTTTTGTACCAATTTTCCTGATTTAAAACTTTTACATCGATCAATTTATCCTAATTGCTTAAAAGTAGTTAAAAATATTCAAAAAAAATTTCTGTTAAATTTTTTTAGAATCTATTTAGCCAAAGTAAAATACATCAATAGAGTAAGGAGCACCAGAAAAAAAACTTTTTAAAAATAACACATTGTCAAACAAAAATCCCCCCAAAATTAAGAAAAACACAAAATAAAACAGAAATGGTAACATAAAGCGATAAATGAGAACGGTCGCTTACTTATGAGCAACTTGCAAAAATGATTTAAATATCTTTTCGTAATTAAGTTCGAAGATTACAAAATACGAAATTAAAGCGTAAATAGATATTAATGGGATATATTTTTCAGACACATTCTTACTGAAGTATAGAATCACATTTTATTTCTCGGTTACCTTGCAAGGTATTAATATATTACACTGGATAATTCCAAATTTTGTATAAATAAAAGGGTGAAGTTTAAGTACAAAATTCTTATTCGATGGTTCTTTAGAGAAATTATGAACATTTATTTAAAAATATTTACTGAATATTGGAGGAGGTTAATTTTCAGTTATACAACCTTTTAACCATGGATTTACCAGAATCGGATTTGCTAATGTCAGAAATATAATTATAGATAACAAAAAGAATTTTTTGTGTGCGTTTATATATATTTATTTGAATACGTCACGGACACTGAAATCGCACTTTGATATGTATAATTCTATAATTTTGTGGCTTGATGTGGTAGTTAAAGGTAAGCCATTATGTATTTTGAGAAATTGAGTTTACTACTTCTTGACCCATAGCNAACCCGGACAGGAAGGTCAACATGAAAGAGAACCCCTTCAAGACCCTCAGAAGGGTCCATAATCTATGATAGACTGTAATGTTCTACAGAACTGGCGATAAGGTTACCAAAGACAACCTGTCCAAGGGGACTACCACGCTTGAGTCTTTAGTTACTGCTCCATGATCCCAGAAACTTCGAAGTACGGTTTTGAGAGCCTAGACTGGAGAGCTTACTGTAGCACTTCACCAAAAATGCATTTCTCCTAAGTCTCAAAGGTTGCAAATCAGCTTCATAAAGTACAATGTCATTTGGTCAGGAATTGCGAAGGCCCCGTGATGATTCTTGCAGCACTGAGTTGAACACGTTCAAGCTTCTGCAGGTTTGAGTTTGAAGCACTACAAAAGATGGGAAGGCCGTATTCCAAAATGGGTCGAATAAGAGAGACATATGAATTTCTAAGGGTGCTAGCATCGGCACCCCAATCACGACCCGAAATGTATTTGAGGATATTAATGCGTTTCCTAGCTCTCAGAGTAAGATGTTCTAGATGACTATTACCCAAGACTTACCAAGGACTTTTTGATACAGCTAATTTGCTTTTGCGTTTTGAGGAGGAAAACCTCACAAGGTTAGCGTGATGAAATATATCTATATATATATATATAGATATATACATATAAGTCTTTACATTTGTTCTAAAACATTGTCTATATTAAAATGTTTCGAAAAAGCTTATATACCTCTCGTCCTCAATACCATATTCGATGGAGTCCTTATCATGTACTACATCCCACTTATATAATCTTGCGATCTTTTCCTCAGTGAATAAGTAAGTTGGGTAAGTAAAGATATCTCTAAAAGTGAAAAAGAAAGGGAAAAAAAACATTAAACTCACAAGTTCAATATATTCTTTTTGCTTAATAAGTTTGTTGTTAAAGATTAAATATATTTATCAACTAAACAACAATTAGATGTTTTAAAAATTTAACCATATGGAAGTATTTATTTTAAATACTTGTTTTAATTTTTTGTTTAATAAAAAACATGATCGTCGTAAGAGTGATAGTTAAAGTAGCAATCCAAAATTGTGTACATGGATTATTTAAAAATATTTTACAGTTAAAAAAAGTATGTTTGCCATTTAGTTATTAACCACATTCGTTTTTTTATCTGAAATTTATGAAACAGAGATTTTGTTTTTTATTTAATTTATATTGTTTTTTCAGTAATTCTTTTATGGAGAATGGTCTATAAAAAATGACTGATGTTTATAAAGAAAATACATTAAAACAGAGTAAAACGATGAGATCATACCTACAATAAAAATGTTCTGATGTAATTCATTTTAATATTTTTTTGTATCAAAATAAGTGTATTTTCTTGTGTAGAATTGTTTAGATCTCTTATACCTTAAGCTGTTTTTCTTACGAACTTTTTAACTCTTTTCAGAAAATTGGTTTATACGAGTAACTTTGGTCTTACTTTAGCAGTTGTATTTTTAATTATATTATTTTATTTAGCAAATTATTGTAAAGTTAATGTACTTAAAATTGTTTAAAAAGATTGAAATGTTTTTGTTTTTCCTGGTAAAGCAAAGAATTTAATTTTTCAAATAATCAGACGTATTCATTCGATTCATTGATTCATAGGGACTAAAAAAACTTAAACTAATCGACAGATTTGTTGTAATTTAAATTTTTATGTCGCCATTTTATTCTAAAATACTAAAATAGTTACGAAAGTACTATTTGAAATACGTTAAAGAGAAACTCAAACACTGAAGCTCGTTTTAACTGAAATATTAAACTACCATTAAGAAAAATACTAATTATCATACCTAATGAACTCCTCATCTCCATCATTCTCAACCTTATCATCAACCTCAACCTCATCATCATCCTCATCAGAGGTTTGCACCTCAGCTTTCATCTCCATCATATATTCCTCATCACTGAAATCGTAAAAAGAATATATTTTCTTAAATATTTCAGAAACAAATAAATTTTTACTAAAAAAACAAATTGTGTGACATCCAGTGATTTAAGTGATCTTTGAATGTGACTTCCAGAGTTTCTTTAGATTTAGAGTGTGGTGCAAAATAAAAATGAGCTTCTTAAAAACTTTTGATCTAAATATCGGATTTTCTGCTAGTGATATTTAAACTGAGGGTTGATCTTAAAAAGCCTTTTAATTTGTGCAAACTTCTAATTACAGTTTTAAAAAAATCAGACACAAAAACATACATTCTCTGAATATGTCTTTTTTCAATTGTTTCGAGTTTTTTACCCTAAAAGTTTGAAATGTAATCTGCAAAATGTGGTCCAAATAGTTTAATCAAGAGGGCGGCTTAAAGTTTGGATCCTCAGTTTTAAATTCATTTTTGCACATTTCGCTATGTCATTAGGATTATTGCTGCGAATTATTAAAAAAAATCCCAGACATGTGCATAAATCCAGAGGTAAGTTCTAGTACTTTAGTTATACAGTCAAACCCTGTGTATAGCGAACCTTCAAGGGACCGAAATTTCGGTTCACTATAACCGAGACTTCACTATATCCGCATTGCAAACAATTTTAACTAATTTTTCCAAATTGCTCCCTTTTATTACACATTATCTAAATAAATAACCCATAAAAAGAAATATAAAAATGATTAAAAAACAATATGTAAATAACAAAAAAATGTGTCATAACTTTTATTTTTTTCTACTCTTCGTCTTGCGCGCAAAAAATTTAGGGATGGCCTTTATTTAGAGATGGGAAACTGAGATAGAAGAAGCTAATAAAAAGAAATACATATGCCTACATTCCTCTCAATAGATAGTTTTAAAAATCCGTACATGTATTTTATGAACAAATTTCAAAATTACCAAAAAATGAAGAAAAAAAAATATGTCGAAGACAAAAAAAAGTTCATAATATCCAATTTCCTCTCTTCTTGTGGTTCACTATATACACAAAAAATAATATATGTGCATAGTAAGGCACGGGAGCGAACATTTCATTCACTATATCCGGAAGTTCACTATAAACTATGCTCTCTATAGCGAGGTTTGACTGTATTTCATTCATTCGCTTCATGGTTTTTAATTGTGCGTTTGCTTTTTGTGTAAATCTTTCAGATACTCAAAAAGAGTACCCTTTTTTGAAAAAAAAAGAAAGCAAATAGTGACGAAAGCTTGAAAATTTTAAGGATAACTACTTACTCATCGTTCACATCAATCTCATCATCCAATTCAAAATCATCCCCATCGAATTCATCATCGAATTCGCTACCATCCTCATATGCTGAAACATTATTTTAAATAAAATCTGAATAAAACTAAGTTTTGAAAATAAATCTTTCTTGAATAAGTTTTAAAATAAATGTTTCTTCAATTTAATAATAAAAGAAAATTGAACATACTACCGCACGTACAATCTTTCGCAACTTTTATTTAAATTCAATTAAAAAGGATGAAATGGAAGAACTCAAATGGGTAAATAACATTATAGTGTAATATTTAATTTGTTTTTTACTTTATTTTATTTTATTTCTTATTGATTATTTTTAATGCTTGAATAAGATATAGAAAAACATAAAATCGGGTGGATACTAGAATAGCCCACCCCTTGGCGATTTTTTTAAATCTCGCCAAGCAAGTTTTTGAAATCTCGTCAAACTAGATTTCCGGAAGATATTTTGGGAAATATTAATAAATAAATTGCTTAAAAAATCGTTAGTTAATTATATTGTTAATTAATAATTGTTAATTGTTCAAATAAATTGTTAATGTTGCTTAAATATATATTTTTTTAACAATCAAAACCAATGTTGATCCCAGTACTAATCACCAACTTGGTGATATTTCAAAAAGTCGCCAAGAGGTTGGCTATTCTTGGATTTTACCCATAAAATATATATCATCATTAAATTTCTAGGTAAAAGTTTACAATTGAGTGACCTACTTATTTTGGTATTTTTTCAAGTTCTTGCGGAAAAAAGTAAAAATATTCATAAGGGAGATTTTCTCTGTTTTCGAGAAATAGAGAATAATAGGAAATAAGAAATCGGGATAGAAATAACAGGAAAACAAAAGATTTTATATTCAGTATATTAAGCTTCAGGTTACAGTGTCAATCCAAGCAGCATCCTATTCTTTACTCAAACTTATTTTTCCTCTAAAATTCTATTTGAACTTGTTTTTCATTCGTTATTTAATATTGCAATGCAGTAAAGAAGTTGAATTAGATAACCCATTTGAAAAAAAGAAGGTTTATTAAATTATCCTTAATTTTTTTCTGAGTTTAAGACTAAAGTATTACTTATAATTAAATGTCTAAAATATTTTCCAATTTTTCTATTGTTTATGAAATTTCTTCAATATTCTTTAAATTTAGGTTTAATGTTGATCACTGTCCAGAAGTTTTATAGAAGTATTATAGATCCATATCAATAAATAGATAAAATTTCAAAATTATTGAAAATTATGTTTTTATGCTTACGGTTAGGTCGGGGATACTTTTCCCTTTCCTTTCTCCAATGATTCAAAAGAGCAAAACGATATAAATCGCTTTTATCCATAATTCTCGCTTTTTAATTTTACAAAAAGTCAACCAGCATTTGAGAAATCTCAAACAAGAATGAGTAACAATTTTTTAATGGAACAAACAAATGCTTCTTTTGCAACAATGCTTTGATATAAAGCATTGTTTTAAATTATATCTTGCATAAAATTTTCGTATAGCTCTATAACTTTATTGTTGTAAAAGTTTCAACGTTAAGTATTGTTGAAAATATTTTTAAAAATTGGTCATTCTAATTCAAATGAAAGAGAAAATAATAATAGTGATAGGCTTCAGAATTAAGTTTAAAAAAAAAACAGATTTCTTCCATATGTTTTTATTTATTCAAATTATACAATTGACATAGAAAAAATTATTTTAACTTAAAGATTATTTAACCGTTTCTAAAATTACATGTTTTTCTCCCAAGTGTTCATCGTCCCTCAGTGGACGAATCCCAGCAGATCACCGAAGTCAAGCATCACTGGCTTTGATCAGTGTGCGGGTGGGTGACCAGTTGGATTAGTCTGCGTAGGGACCGAGGGTGTGCGGTATGGGTCCTCGTTAAACTGTTCTACCGTAAAATGCTCGACTTCACGTGTAGGTCGCAGCTACTGTGCTACTGTGCAGAGGATCAAAATTGTGGTTGCATGTCCTCGGATCATCCTCAGAAATGTTTCCCAGACCGTCGCCAATAGCCCATTGTGCAGCTCTGGAGCGACGTAAATGAACTACTACAACAACCCAAGTGTTCATCTCTCTTTAGCTAACATATTTCCCTGTCCCAATGGTGACCACTTTAATGAGGATTATGTCGTGTTTAAGCCAGTTATTTTAGCTTAATTATTAAAAAATTGATGACATATGTGAATTTCCAAAACTGTAATTGCATTTTTTAAATACAGTGAAACTCGTTAATAACGAGATCCAGTTCAAAGAAGAAATCGGAAATATTAGGTCGGTAGTCTATTGGAGTTTAGCCATAAATAACCATCTAGAAAGGAACCTATGGTTTAGCCCTTTTATGGTTATGGTTATCATTTCCATTGCTATGGTTTATGGTTTAGCCTCTAGATGGTTATGGTTTAGTCCTCTTTTAACGAACAACTACTGCTTAAGCAAGCAAATTCTTTATGATTTATATAGTTTCTTCTTAATTTCACCTCACCAGCTCAGCTTTCTTTAAAAAAATTTAATGTTTTTTTTTTTAATGTTTTCTTTTAGGTCAATAAATTCCTTTTTAATGTCGACGATGTATTTCGCAGAACAATAATGCAACGAAGAAGCAAGAAGATAGTTCAAAGCAAATTAACTAACTTTTTTTAGTATTGTAGAGAAATAAATAAAAAATAGCTTTTATATTTCTAACTTTAACAAGAACATTTGAAATTACATAATTTTTTTCATGTACCCGTTTTATACGAGCACTCTGTAACGAGAAAATATTACGATCTCTTCGTGTTCGTTATGGATGTTTCGATTGTAGTTATATTAATTCTGATTACGGTTGAGTCGAAGAAGACTCTTCGGCCGAGTGATATCACCCGCTAAACGCTGTGCAATGCATGGGGGAAGTAGGTTCGATTGCCGCTGTTACCCTTAATGTATCTTCGCGCTGTCTTTGTCGGCATCTTACTATCTGTTCTATTTGACAAAGGTTTATAAACCTAAATTGAGCATTCAAGCCCGCAAATGTAATTCCAATAATAATTAAGTCTAACATGAATTAGTTGTTAATGCTGTAGTTCATTTACGTCGCACTAGAGCTGCACAATGGGCTATTGGCGACTGTCTCGAAAGCATCCCTGAGGATGATCCGAAGACATGCCATCACAATTTTGATCCTCTGCTGAGGGGATGGCACCCCCGCTTCGGTAGCCCGACGACCTGCCCGTGAAGTCGAGCACTTTACGATAGAACAGTTTAACGAAGACCAATACCGCACACCCTCGGTCCCTAATCCAAGTGATCACCCACCCGCACCCTGACCGCAGCCAGCTTGCTTGACTTCGGTGATCTGCTGGGAACAGTGTCCTAACGATCAGTCCACTGCCGGACAACATGAATTAGTGCTACCCGGTACTGGGTACCCGGTAAACTAATTCACAATCCAGCGGCCTTTGACGACTCTCGTTTTTGGAGATTTTCCTCTTGGCTGTAATCGGTTCCATTTATAATTCAATGCTTTTATTTCTTTTAAAATTTGTTACCTAAACTAAAAGGGGAAAAAATAAAAAAACAATTTATTTATTTACTTATTATTTTTAAAGAAAATTCTGAATAGAAAAGCCCGTTAAAATCTGTTGTTATGAAAAATCACACCCCATACCACCAGGTAATGAATTTCTTTTACCGTGTCCGTCAAGAAATCTGGTCAAATACCGGCTCCTGTGATTATTTCAACTCATAACTCTCCGTCCCGTGTCAAGTCTTGCCAAGTATGTGTATCAAATATTTCGTTTTTGCTTGATTAAACTTGAAAGTGTTTCTACTTTATTTATCTACTCTTATGCTTCCTAAAATCAGTTGAACAGATTTTAAGTCTTTTAACCCCACACTCCACCCGTGAGCTTTTCAATTTTCAGATTGTAATCTCCACCCGTGAGTATTTCAAATCATTGTAAATTCTGTTGTCACCAGTGATTATTTTTAATTACATAAAACTCTTTCATCCCCGTGGTCATTTTAAGTCATTACTGACTTGGTCGTGACATGCAATCCTATCAAGCCATTTCAGAATGTTTGAATGNATATTCTTCTTTATAAAGGGTGTCCTAAAATTAACGCCAGATTGGAATTTGCAGCCATTTTTGCAGTAAAATTGTTGGCAACCCTGAAAAAAGAACAATTTGACTGCTGAGAGTTTAAGGTTAGCAAAAATGGCCTCCGCGGCTTTGATGTTACACACTCACTCTTTTGTTATGATATGTTGTCATGAGAACAATATTTCAAAATAATGAAAGTCGCGGCTGCCAAACTTACATCATTTTTGAAATATTGTTCAAAAATGAAAACAAGTTGCTGTATCGCATGAAGCTCCATTTTTACTAACCCTAAACTCTCAGCAGTCAAATTGTTCTTTTTTCAGGGTTTCCAATAATTTACTGCAAAAATGGCGGCAAATTCAAATCTTGCGTTAATTTTGAGACATTTTTTAAAACTTTTGCCAAAACTAAAGGATAAAGTATACTTATTAGAAATGGCAAAATAACATTTAAGATTGAAAACAAAATTTGTCAAAATGAATAATGAGAGAGAAAGGTGTCTCTAGAGGTTCGATAGGTGTTTCTAAGAAAAAATCGCTTTTCAATCGGCAATTAAATAGGTTTTGGAGGGTTTTAGTCCCGCTTTCCACAACAATGATTTGTCAGTTATCGACAACAGTGTTTTTTTTTCATTAATTAAACACTAGTTTGCCATCCTAACTCCGTGTTAAATTTTGATTTCATTTTTAGCAAGTATTCTAAAAATGTATATTAAGACTGGTCATTACGGAATTTCCTGTGCACTAATATGTCGCAAAAAATAAATTTAAAAATGGACAAACATTTTAAGAATCGAAAATTACTTAAAAAATAATTATAATTTTGAAATAATTGTTATTGTGGTGAATTTTTTTTCTCTTTCTAAAGATTATTAAAATTACGTAATAAATCATAGTTATTGCATATTTTTCTGAATTCTATCGAATGAGGAACTTTCTCAAACATTAAAAAAGTATATCACAAACGCTTTTCGCTAAAAGAACTATAGTTTTCCTTCAAAAATTTCGCTATTTTTCATTTTTTTATGGTCAAGACTTGTGTACCTGTACTCCTCTTAGTGCACTATTAACTTTCACAAGAAAAAGTTTCAAAAACCTAACGCACTATACAGTGTGTCTATATTTCGTAGAATAATCATTGCTTAATCCAGAGAATAACTCTGAGTTGGTCGCAAATTGAACGGGAAAAGGAATGATTTGAATTAATCCAAAAAAGAAAAGAAAAAAACAGACAATGAATCTGGGAAACAGTAAATTTCAGAAAAATCTCAAACTTAAATAGTGAATTAATTCGGAATTTCTCAAATTTTGAGGATTAGAAAAAAAGTAAGTAAACGGGGAAAAAAAATTCTGAATGTATTTGAAAGAAATACGCAAATCATGAAAGTCTTAGTAGAAAGTGAAAGGGAAAATCTAATTTCGATAAACAGTCTTCAGTTATAGATTTTTTCGGGAAAGATCAAATAATATTTTAGTAGGCTATATTATACTTTTCACTAATATTGATTTATTAATATTTAACAAATGACATTTTTATTTTAGGATACTAACACAGACAGTTTTAATTGTAATTGCTTATTGACCACAAAACTCGAGTTCATTTAATCAAAACGTTATACTATGCATTAAAAACCATTCAAAAGTAAAATTTAGGATTGGTTATTGCACTCCCCTTTTAATCGAATGCATAGATTTGTCTGGAGTCGATGGTATTCCTTTAAGCGGGGTTGACTGTACTCTGAAAATACATCCATAATTTCAAGTACACTTTAAAGTTGTACGGTATTCCACACTGTAGAAAATGGTAATCTGAAAAAAAAGAGCATCGAAAAAAACACCAAACCCACTCCTCATATAATTTCTCTAGAAATAAAGCACAGAAAAGAATCCCCCCCTCCCCAAAAAAAAAAATCTTGCGATAAAAGAAAGCGCCATAATTTTTTTTTCACTTTAACAGTTTTATGAATTAGCGTCCAATTTTATTTCTGCCATTTAGTGAATTAAGCCTGAAAGAATTAATTATCTATTTTAACGAGATTAAATTTTTTTTAACAAAAAAAAAAACTGAAGTACGAGGACTAATTTAAAATTCATGAAAGGAACTTACTCATTTCATAGTATTTAACAAAATTTTTAGGTCTCTTAAGAATTCTTTCTGAATTCCAAGATTAGAGTGGTGATAATGCTTAATCAACAGGTGATTTTTTTTTAATTTATTAAAATGAAATATTTCCTAATTTTTGTCATTATTTTTAACTTATCACAAAATTAACTTGCTGAAAAACTATCATTAATTGATACATTATATATAATACTATCAAGTATACTAAATAATTGTATAATGCACAATTAAGAAAAATCAGAATATGAATTAACATTTTATTTCTGTAAGTTTTAAAAAGTATCTATTTACATAAGTGTGGGCATTTTTTTAAAATGATACTTACACAATCAATACTTAGTAGGATAACTCTTATTTTTTAAGACAGCTTCACAGCGTCTTTTCATCGAGTGAACGAGTGTTTGGAGTTCATCTTTCGTAATCACATGGTGCCAAGAATCAATCACAGCTTCAATAAAATGTCTTTTATTGGATGGGCGTTTTTTTCGTACAAGAATTTTCAAACGTCGCCACAAATTTTCAATTGGATTGAGATCAGGGCTGTTTCCTGGCCATGGTAATATATCTATGCCTTTATTTTGAAACCATGCTTTGCATGCTTTTGCTGTGTGGAAAAAGCTGAATTCAGCTGAAAAATAAATGGTGCGTTGTTGGGGAAGAGATCCCTGATGGAAGGTATCAATTTTGGTTTCAGGACAGTTTCCGCATCCGGCTTTCACCGACCACAGTGCTGACGTGAAATATACTTAGTGGTAGGCGGATCATGGGATAGAGTCCTCTTACCGTCAGGCTAACTGTGGGAGGTTCTCGTAGAGTTGAACATTAGTAGTTTTAAACCCAAAAATTGGGTCGGCTGTTCAACGACGGTTATAAATAAGATAAAATATTACGTTGAATTTAAATAATAGTAAAAAAAACTAACTATTTAATTGGTGCAGAGCAGCATAAATTGCCCCTTTTATTCTCTTGACAATATATAATCAGCAACAACCATCTAAACTTCAAACTTAAACTTAATTAACTTCACGTTAATTAACATTCTAACTTATAAGGAGAAACTTTACGCAAATTTAATACGCCATTTTGCTTATAAATGATCAGTTGGTGCTGACATCATAGGTCACCTGTGTTGGTATCCGCGATGTTCCAACTCTTGAAGTACAAGTACCCAATTAAGTATAGGTAAAAATTATGCTAATAGTCCAGTATTAACGGTCTACAATAACACACTGAAATATTTTATCGATTGTTCGGATAAATTGGAGTGAGCAACACTGATGTGGAGAATGATAAATTGACGTTGATTCATATGTATGGCCTAGACATGTGACCAGCAGTCTTTTGGCCTGTTTACACGATTCAAGTTTTACGTTCAAGAAGCGTTCAAGATTGATTGATATTGATGGAAATCTGTTTTCATCGATGTTGTACCGTGTAAACGATTCGTTCAAGATCTTGGATCCACTTCTTGAATGTAGTAGCGCATGTTCTACAAGACATTCAATTTTTTCTTCTCCCAGCCAATCATCTTTTAGAATTTTGTGATGTCATAGGAAAACGTCATGAATAGCGGGAGGTATTTGATTTTTACGCATTCGCCGTTTTTTTTACTTTCTACGGGTCCTGTTCAATCGTTTTAAAAAATTTTCATCTGGTGTGTGCTTTTTCGTAAGTATTTATTTGTATTTTAAATTCATATTTCCTCCCTTAATTCTTACTTTTTTAATAAAAATGCCATTATTTGTACCTAGATATTTATAGAATGGAGTGGACTCAGGATCAAGTTTTTAAATTAATAGAAGAATACCGGGAAAGACCCCAATTATGGAATAGCAAATTCCCGGAGTATTCTGATAAAAATCTGCGCCAAAGGCATCTAGAAGAGTTGTCTTTCCTATTCGAAACTGATATAGAGACCATAAGAAATAAAATTTATGGGTTGAGAACTCAGTATCTTAGTGAACAGAAAAAGGTGTTAGATTCTCTAACAAGTGGAAGTGGTAATAAGTTGAATACTTTAATAATAAGAACTTATAATTTTTGCATAAATTTTTAATTCCGTGGCCTTCTTTTCTTTTAGTCTCTTATACATTTCTATATTTTTTTTCTAAAACCTCCATAAAAAGAATTTAAGTATAAAATATCCATAGTAAAATAAAGAATTGAAAAGTTCATAAATATTGACTGAGATTAAATCTGTCAGAATATTACTGAAAAAATTCATATATAATTAAAATTAGGGAATGTATTAGTATAGTAAGGGATGATAGAAAATCTATTTCGAGTTTCGGTATATGCGTGTATCTCTACCATTTGATGCCCTGGTCAGTAAGAAAACAATTAATATGAGCTTCTATATTTATTAATAAACTTAACAATGAAACAAATAATAATTAGACTGAAACAAAACAAAAATATATAAGAAATAGGAGCTTTCAAGAAATGCTCCTTCAGGCATGAGTGCATCGAGAACAACTGACAAAAAAAAATAATTTGATTGGCGACGAATTGACGCCGCCAAAAAGAATTAATTCGTAACAAGGGATGTATGATTCATTTTATTGATGATGTCAATATCTGTAAATCTAGATTCTTTCAAGGGAGAAGAGTGGGACAAAGTCCCCCTCAACTTTTGAGAGAGAAATTATCCCTTTTTTGGTATCTTAAAGAAATTTGCAGAGTTAGTGCTACTCTATAAAACCTATATCATATGAAGATTGTTTATTATTGTCACTTTTTGTTTAAAAATACTTCATTTTAAATCTTAAGTACACTTTTATTATAATTTCAATAACTCAATGAAATTAAGTAATTTCGAAAAATGGTTTTGGTATTATGGTATATATTTATAGGTCAAGTTAACCTAGGTTCTACAAGTTTTATTTAAAATGAAATAAGTGACACAGACAACAATTATGCATACACTACTTAAGCAATGCACAGATTTAAATTTANGCACTGATGTGGAGTATGATAAATTGACGTTGATTCATATGTACGGCCTAGGCATGTGAGCAGCAGTCTTAGCAATAAAATGGTCTCGCACAAAAAATAACAAAAATAACATAAATATTTCCTTACAAATTACTCTCTTAAACTTAAATATTAGTTTAAAAAAAACTCTTTATTTAATTGGTACGCAATAGCATAAATTTCCACCTTTATTAACTTGACAATCAGCAATTAACATCTAAACTTCCATATTCTAAAATCGCCATTTTGAACTGATTGATCGACGTTTAAACTTTCAGGCGGATCTTAAGTTTTGATGAAGTGAAATTAACTATTATTCAACTTAGAATCACGATGAAGGTACTTAAGTGGATTAGGAAGGCTGTGTAAGTGTTATTTTTAATATAATCCAATATATTTTAACTTCATATAGTTCGGAGATGAAAATATTCTTCGATTACAATTTGTTTGTTTTTATATTTAAATATTTTGTATTAGATTGCAGTATTCTATTTTTTAATCCTAAAACATTTCTGCTGTATTTTGTTTGCAAAATATTGTATTGATTCTGTACTACTGAAGATATAGTTTTGCATTACATAATGTAATTTTGTGTCTCAATTTCAATAAAAAAAAGGATGAAATTTCTTCTCTTGTTCCTAGCGTAAGACATCTAAATTCATTTTTTTTAAATGAATCATATTTGATGTTATTATTTATGAAAAGTTAGCCTTAACGCTGAATAAATAACATCTGTTTTGTTAAAAGCAAAATATTACTTCACAAATTGAAACAAACACTAATAGAGACGATTTTACATTTAAACGGTATTCTAAATGAACACTTAACAAATTTTTATTTTTTAAATTTTAATTTACAATTTTTTTTCTTAATTATGAAAGAACTGCGTTCTCTTTATTCAATGCTGTTCAATGTTAAAAGATTTTTGTACAGCTAAATTTAAGAATTTAATAAATGCTCACCCCATTTCTGATAATGATTTGTACGTTTATTTTTAATAATACGTTTATTATTATGCTGCAAAGTTAAATGGAAAATTTCTAAAAAAAGAAACTTTATTTTGAAATACTTTTATTTTATTTGAAATCGAAAAGAAAAAATTTAAAAACGTGATGCAAATAAATTGCCAATAATATAATAAAATCTTAAGTTATGTTACAGAAAATAACAAGCATAAAATTCTTCTTTCTTTCATATTTACTAAACTATTACCTAAATTTAAAGTTGCTTTATCAAGGGAGAAGTAAAAAAAAATCGCTTGATTATTATAGGCAACTGTTATGTGTAATTATGATATTAGATAATGCTGGTAAAGTCGTATGAGGTAATGGTAATAGGTACCTAATATACTAATATGAGTACTGGGGTAACAGAATTGTTTTTTCAGAACGGAATAGTACCTATACGAACATATTAGTTAATACATAACAAACCAAATTAAATGAATTCAAACTTATACTTCATTGCGTAATTGCGTAAAATTTTATTTGCGTTCTCAGTCATTTAACAAATGTTACAAACCACTAGAATTGTAAAAGTATTCGCTCTTGAACGCTTAGCGACCACTATTCTTATAAGTATGTGGCTTCGCTTAGAAAGTATTATCTAAGGTCGTAGTTGCTAATGTCCTGTCTGACTAAAATTTTCAATCGAAATTTGCCCTTTCAGAAAGGGTAAAAACAAAACAAAAAATGCTTCATTTCAAACTAAATGTTTGATGCATATTCTAATAAATAAAAAAAAATACTAACAGGACCTATATAAGGTACTTATTTTAGTAAAATAGGGATAGATTACCATCATATCATTAGTTTCTGAAGTCGATAATTATTTGTTGACTTCGTTATGTGTCCTTTGGATTATCGCCAAAGTTGTCGCAATGAAGTAAATAAAATATACTTCTGTCTAAAATAGATTCATAAGTTTTAATGTTCATTAGTTTTTTGGCTTGATCTTTAACTTTGCTGCCTTAAATGTGCTCATTTTTTCTTGAAAAAATATACATTATTATTATTATTTAAAAATTCTTGCGTTCTTTCGAAAAATATTTCCATCACTATACTGTAGATTTTTGACAACAGCAACACTTCACTGAAACTAATTTAAGCATTCAG
The DNA here is from genome assembly GCF_043381705.1 of Parasteatoda tepidariorum. Taxonomy (NCBI): domain Eukaryota; kingdom Metazoa; phylum Arthropoda; class Arachnida; order Araneae; family Theridiidae; genus Parasteatoda; species Parasteatoda tepidariorum. The sequence continues at coordinate 99,350,373 of NC_092205.1, forward strand.
AAGTGGCAATGTTTTTGAACTAATTTCTGGGGTCAGTGCAATACCGATAGAGTTATTCAACCGATCAGCACTCTGCAGCGTCAGTTTTAGGGATAGGTTTTAGGTGCACAATTAGGTTAACATTTGACAGTAGTGTGTTTCTCTTACTATTATTTTGTACTGTCATCGGAGTCATTATTTAAAGAAAAAGTGTATTTGAAATTTTGTTTTTTTGACTGAAAAATCAGCAAAAGTATGTACCAAATGCTGTAAAAGTACCAAATGCTTCAACAAGTTTTTAAGGATGATGGCACAACCGCACACAAGTTTTCGAATGTTTTGGGAAATACATAAACAAATAATAAATTTAAGTTTAGTAAAAGGTGGAGACGACAAAAAAAATTATATTTCAACCAATTTGAAGAGCGATATGTCGTTGCATTAAAATAATTTCATGCTACTTAACATTCTAACTTATGTGGATAAACTTAGCTCAACTTTAACACGCCATTTTGTTTATAAGCGATCAGCAGGAGCTGATGTCATGGGTGGCATGTGTAGGTATCCGTAATCTTCTTATTCATGAAGTGCAATTACCCAATTAAGAGGATTAAGGATTTTATTTCTTATCCTTTGTGTTAGTTTTAAGCAGATATGAATTAAACTGGTATTTTTTAAACTGTTCCAGGCGTTTTTTTTTTTTTTTTTGCTTTCTATGAAAAAAGGTATGAGAAAGTTTATAAAATTGAGTGTACCATGATTTTTTTTTCCTCTGCAATGCTGCAGACATTATCCTAACGCCATGCCAATGCATAATGTATAATATGCATTGTAATAGTTAAATTACTTATTTAGTTCAGCCATTGCCGTTCAAAGATCAAATATACAATGAGACTCTTAAAAAGTTTTCTATTCGCGATCGCAACGAACTATAGGGGGCGTTGTTGTATGAGACTAATACCTTCGATTTCTATATGAATAGTCATTCAGTTACTGTCACGAGGTGTTATAATTTAATTGTTTTTTGTGCTGGCTCAAATTCCGGTGGCAACGTTGTTCACGATGCCATGGTTACGAGCGATTCTGTAACTAGAGAGAGTAGTTGAAAAAATAATAAACAAAGTTCTTTTTATAAAGANAAATTGCTTTAAAACATTTTTCCAAATGCCAAAAATAATTTTTTTTGTTAAATACTACTTACAAATTTGTATAATAGTTTAGTAAAAATTAACTAATTATTTAATCGGTGCACAACAGCATAAAATTCTACCTACATGACTAATTAATCAGTAACGAACTTCTCAACTCTTACGTTCTAAAATCGCCATTTT